>NW_027363436.1:600000-835097 GCF_046119375.1 Phyllobates terribilis
TGCTGCGGTATTTAAGGACTCTGCAGCATTATTTAATGACTTTGCTGCATTATTTAAGGACTTTGCTGCGGTATTTAAGGACTTTATTGCATTATTTAAGGACTGTTCTGCATTATTTAAGGACTTTGTTGCATTATTTAAGGACTCTGCTACGTTACTTAAGGACTCTGCTGCATTATTTAAGTACTTTGTTGCATTATTTAAGGACTCTGCTGCATTATTTAAGGACTTTGCTGCATTATTTAAGGACTCTGCTGCATTATTTAAGGACTTTGCTGCATTATTTAAGGACTCTGCTGCATTATTTAAGGACTTTGCTGCATTATTTAAGGACTCTGCTGCATTATTTAAGGACTTTGTTGCATTATTTAAGGACTCTGCTGCATTATTTAAGGACCCTGCTGCGGTATTTCAGTACTCTGCTGCATTATTTAAGGACTTTGCTGCATTATTTATGGACTTTATTGCATTATTTAAAGACTTTGCTGCATTATTTAAGGAATTTGCTGCATTATTTAAGGACTTGGCTGGATTATTTAAGGACTGTGCTGCATTATTTAAGGACTTTGCTGCATTATTTAAGGACTCTGCTGCATTATTTAAGGACTTTGTTGCATTATTTAAGGACTCTGCTGCATTATTTAAGGACTTTGTTGCATTATTTAAGGACTCTGCTGCATTATTTAAGGACCCTGCTGCGGTATTTCAGTACTCTGCTGAATTATTTAAGGACTTTGCTGCATTATTTGTGGACTTTATTGCATTATTTAAGGACTCTGCTGCATTAGTTAAGGAATTTGCTGCATTATTTAAGGACTCTGCTGCATTATTTAATGACTTTGCTTCATTATTTAAGGACTCTGCTGCATTATTTAAGGACTTTGCTGCGGTATTTAAGGACTCTGCAGCATTATTTAATGACTTTGCTGCTTTATTTAAGGACTCTGCTGCATTATTTAAGGACTTTGCTGCATTATTTAAGGACTCTGATACGGTACTTAAGGACTCTGCTGCATTACTTAAGTACTTTGTTGCATTATTTAAGGACTCTGCTGCATTATTTAAGGACTTTGCTGCATTATTTAAGGACTCTGCTGCATTATTTAAGGACTTTGCTGCATTATTTAAGGACTCTGCTGCATTATTTAAGGACTTTGCTGCATTATTTAAGGACTCTGCTGCATTATTTAAGGACCTTGTTGCATTATTTAAGGACTCTGCTGCATTATTTAAGGACCCTGCTGCGGTATTTCAGTACTCTGCTGCATTATTTAAGGACTTTGCTGCATTATTTTTGGACTTTATTGCATTATTTAAAGACTTTGCTGCATTATTTAAGGAATTTGCTGCATTATTTAAGGACTTTGCTGGATGATTTAAGGACTTTGCTGCATTATTTAAGGACTTTATTGCATTATATAAGGACTCTGCTGCATTATTTAAGGACTTTGTTGCATTATTTAAGGACTCGGCAGCATTATTTAATGACTTTGCTGCATTATTTAAGGACTTTGCTGCGGTATTTAAGGACTTTATTGCATTATTTAAGGACTGTTCTGCATTATTTAAGGACTTTGTTGCATTATTTAAGGACTCTGCTACAGTACTTAAGGACTCTGCTGCATTATTTAAGTACTTTGTTGCATTATTTAAGGACTCTGCTGCATTATTTAAGGACTTTGCTGCATTATTTAAGGACTCTGCTGCATTATTTAAGGACTTTGCTGCATTATTTAAGGACTCTGCTGCATTATTTAAGGACTTTGCTGCATTATTTAAGGACTCTGATATGGTACTTAAGAACTCTGCTGCATTATTTAAGTACTTTGTTGCATTATTTAAGGACTCTGCTGCATTATTTAAGGACTTTGTTGCATTATTTAAGGCCTCTTCTGCATTATTTAAGGACTTTGTTGCATTATTTAAGGACTTTGCTGCATTATTTAAGGACTTTGCTGCATTATTTAAGGACTCTGCTGCATTATTTAAGGAACTTGCTTCATTATTTAAGGACTCTGCTGCATTATTTAATGACTTTGCTGCATTATTTAAGGACTCTGCTGCATTATTTAAGGACTTTGCTGCATTATTTAAGGACTTGGCTGGATTATTTAAGGACTGTGCTGCATTATTTAAGGACTTTGCTGCATTATTTAAGGACTCTGCTGCATTATTTAAGGACTTTGTTGCATTATTTAAGGACTCTGCTGCATTATTTAAGGACTTTGTTGCATTATTTAAGGACTCTGCTGCATTATTTAAGGACCCTGCTGCGGTATGTCAGTACTCTGCTGAATTATTTAAGGACTTTGCTGCATTATTTGTGGACTTTATTGCATTATTTAAGGACTCTGCTGCATTAGTTAAGGAATTTGCTGCATTATTTAAGGACTCTGCTGCATTATTTAATGACTTTGCTTCATTATTTAAGGACTCTGCTGCATTATTTAAGGACTTTGCTGCGGTATTTAAGGACTCTGCAGCATTATTTAATGACTTTGCTGCTTTATTTAAGGACTCTGCTGCATTATTTAAGGACTTTGCTGCATTATTTAAGGACTCTGATACGGTACTTAAGGACTCTGCTGCATTACTTAAGTACTTTGTTGCATTATTTAAGGACTCTGCTGCATTATTTAAGGACTTTGCTGCATTATTTAAGGACTCTGCTGCATTATTTAAGGACTTTGCTGCATTATTTAAGGACTCTGCTGCATTATTTAAGGACTTTGCTGCATTATTTAAGGACTCTGCTGCATTATTTAAGGACCTTGTTGCATTATTTAAGGACTCTGCTGCATTATTTAAGGACCCTGCTGCGGTATTTCAGTACTCTGCTGCATTATTTAAGGACTTTGCTGCATTATTTTTGGACTTTATTGCATTATTTAAAGACTTTGCTGCATTATTTAAGGAATTTGCTGCATTATTTAAGGACTTTGCTGGATTATTTAAGGACTTTGCTGCATTATTTAAGGACTTTATTGCATTATATAAGGACTCTGCTGCATTATTTAAGGACTTTGTTGCATTATTTAAGGACTCGGCAGCATTATTTAATGACTTTGCTGCATTATTTAAGGACTTTGCTGCGGTATTTAAGGACTTTATTGCATTATTTAAGGACTGTTCTGCATTATTTAAGGACTTTGTTGCATTATTTAAGGACTCTGCTACAGTACTTAAGGACTCTGCTGCATTATTTAAGTACTTTGTTGCATTATTTAAGGACTCTGCTGCATTATTTAAGGACTTTGCTGCATTATTTAAGGACTCTGCTGCATTATTTAAGGACCCTGCTGCGGTATTTCAGTACTCTGCTGCATTATTTAAGGACTTTGCTGCATTATTTTTGGACTTTATTGCATTATTTAAAGACTTTGCTGCATTATTTAAGGAATTTGCTGCATTATTTAAGGACTTTGCTGGATTATTTAAGGACTTTGCTGCATTATTTAAGGACTTTATTGCATTATTTAAGGACTTTGCTGCATTATTTAAGGACTTTCTTGCATTATTTAAGGACTCTGCTGCATTATTTAAGGAATTTGCTGCATTATTTAAGGACTCTGCTGCATTATTTAAGGACTTTGCTGCATTATTTAAGGACTCTGCTGCATTATTTAAGGACTTTGTTGCATTATTTAAGGACTCTGCTGCATTATTTAAGGACCCTGCTACGGTATTTCAGTAATCTACTGCATTATTTAAGGACTTTGTTGCATTATTTAAGGACTCTGCTGCATTATTTAAGGACCCTGCTGCGGTATTTCAGTACTCTGCTGCATTATTTAAGGACTCTGCTGCATTATTTATGGACTTTATTGTATTATTTAAAGACTTTGCTGAATTATTTAAGGAATTTGCTGCATTATTTAAGGACTTGGCTGGATTATTTAAGGACTCTGCTGCATTATTTAAGGACTTTGCTGCATTATTTAAGGACTCTGCTGCATTATTTAAGGACTTTGTTGCATTATTTAAGGACCCTGCTGCGGTATTTCAGTATACTCTGCTGAATTATTTAAGGACTTTGCTGCATTATTTATGGACTTTATTGCATTATTTAAGGACTCTGCTGCATTATTTAAGGAATTTGCTGCATTATTTAGGTACTCTGCTGCATTATTTAAGGACTTTGCTGCGGTATTTAAGGACTTTATTGCATTATTTAAGGACTGTTCTGCATTATTTAAGGACTTTGTTGCATTATTTAAGGACTCTGCTACGGTACTTAAGGACTCTGCTGCATTATTTAAGTACTTTGTTGCATTATTTAAGGACTCTGCTGCATTATTTAAGGACCCTTCTGCCGTATTTCAGTACTCTGCTGCATTATTTAAGGACTTTGCTGCATTATTTTTGGACTTTATTGCATTATTTAAAGACTTTGCTGCATTATTTAAGGAATTTGCTGCATTATTTAAGGACTTGGCTGGATTATTTAAGGACTTTGCTGCATTATTTAAGGACTCTGCTGCATTATTTAAGGACTTTGTTGCATTATTTAAGGACTCTGCTGCATTATTTAAGGACTTTGTTGCATTATTTAAGGACCCTGCTGCATTATTTAAGGACCCTGCTGCGGTATTTCAGTACTCTGCTGAATTATTTAAGGACTTTGCTGCATTATTTATGGACTTTATTGCATTATTTAAGGACTCTGCTGCATTAGTTAAGGAATTTGCTGCATTATTTAAGGACTCTGCTGCATTATTTAATGACTTTGCTGCATTATTTAAGGACTCTGCTGCATTATTTAAGGACTTTGCTGCGGTATTTAAGGACTCTGCAGCATTATTTAATGACTTTGCTGCTTTATTTAAGGACTCTGCTGCATTATTTAAGGACTCTGCTGCATTATTTAAGGACTCTGATACGGTACTTAAGGATTCTGCTGCATTATTTAAGTACTTTGTTGCATTATTTAAGGACTCTGCTGCATTATTTAAGGAATTTGTTGCATTATTTAAGGACTCTTCTGCATTATTTAAGGAGTTTGTTGCATTATTTAAGGACTTTGCTGCATTATTTAAGGACTCTGCTGCATTATTTAAGGACTTTGCTGCATTATTTAAGGACTCTGCTGCATTATTTAATGACTTTGCTGCATTATTTAAGGACTCTGCTGCATTATTTAAGGACTTTGCTGCGGTATTTAAGGACTCTGCAGCATTATTTGATGACTTTGCTGCTTTATTTAAGGACTCTGCTGCATTATTTAAGGACTTTGCTGCATTATTTAAGGACTCTGATACGGTACTTAAGGACTCTGCTGCATTATTTAAGTACGTTGTTGCATTATTTAAGGACTCTGCTGCATTATTTAAGGACTTTGTTGCATTATTTAAGGACTCTTCTGCATTATTTAAGGACTTTGCTGCATTATTTAAGGACTTTGCCGCATTATTTAAGGACTCTGCTGAATTGTTTAAGGACTTTGCTGCATTATATAAGGACTTTGTTGCATTATTTAAGGACTCTGCTGCATTATTTAAGGACTTTGTTGCATTATTTAAGGACTCTGCTGCATTATTTAAGGACCCTGCTGCGGTATTTCAGTAATCTACTGCATTATTTAAGGACTTTGTTGCATTATTTAAGGACTCTGCTGCATTATTTAAGGACTTTGTTGCATTATTTAAGGACTCTGCTGCATTATTTAAGGATCCTGCTGCGGTATTTCAGTACTCTGCTGCATTATTTAAGGACTTTGCTGCATTATTTAGGGACTTTATTGCATTATTTAAAGACTTTGCTGCATTATGTAAGGAATTTGCTGCATTATTTAAGGACTTGGCTGGATTATTTAAGGACTGTGCTGCATTATTTAATGACTTTGCTGCATTATTTAAAGACTCTGCTGCATTATTTAAGGACTTTGTTGCATTATTTAAGGACTCTCCTGCATTATTTAAGGACTTTGTTGCATTATTTAAGGACTCTGCTGCATTATTTAAGGACCCTGCTGCGGTATTTCAGAACTCTGCTGAATTATTTAAGGACTTTTCTGCATTATTTATGGACTTTATTGCATTATTTAAGGACTCTGCTGCATTATTTAAGGAATTTGCTGCATTATTTAAGGACTCTGCTGCATTATTTAATGACTTTGCTGCATTATTTAAGGACTCTGCTGCATTATTTAAGGACTTTGCTGCGGTATTTAAGGACTCTGCAGCATTATTTAATGACTTTGCTGCATTATTTAAGGACTTTGCTGCGGTATTTAAGGACTTTATTGCATTATTTAAGGACTGTTCTGCATTATTTAAGGACTTTGTTGCATTATTTAAGGACTCTGCTACGTTACTTAAGGACTCTGCTGCATTATTTAAGTACTTTGTTGCATTATTTAAGGACTCTGCTGCATTATTTAAGGACTTTGCTGCATTATTTAAGGACTCTGCTGCATTATTTAAGGACTTTGCTGCATTATTTAAGGACTCTGCTGCATTATTTAAGGACTTTGCTGCATTATTTAAGGACTCTGCTGCATTATTTAAGGACTTTGTTGCATTATTTAAGGACTCTGCTGCATTATTTAAGGACCCTGCTGCGGTATTTCAGTACTCTGCTGCATTATTTAAGGACTTTGCTGCATTATTTATGGACTTTATTGCATTATTTAAAGACTTTGCTGCATTATTTAAGGAATTTGCTGCATTATTTAAGGACTTGGCTGGATTATTTAAGGACTGTGCTGCATTATTTAAGGACTTTGCTGCATTATTTAAGGACTCTGCTGCATTATTTAAGGACTTTGTTGCATTATTTAAGGACTCTGCTGCATTATTTAAGGACTTTGTTGCATTATTTAAGGACTCTGCTGCATTATTTAAGGACCCTGCTGCGGTATTTCAGTACTCTGCTGAATTATTTAAGGACTTTGCTGCATTATTTGTGGACTTTATTGCATTATTTAAGGACTCTGCTGCATTAGTTAAGGAATTTGCTGCATTATTTAAGGACTCTGCTGCATTATTTAATGACTTTGCTTCATTATTTAAGGACTCTGCTGCATTATTTAAGGACTTTGCTGCGGTATTTAAGGACTCTGCAGCATTATTTAATGACTTTGCTGCTTTATTTAAGGACTCTGCTGCATTATTTAAGGACTTTGCTGCATTATTTAAGGACTCTGATACGGTACTTAAGGACTCTGCTGCATTACTTAAGTACTTTGTTGCATTATTTAAGGACTCTGCTGCATTATTTAAGGACTTTGCTGCATTATTTAAGGACTCTGCTGCATTATTTAAGGACTTTGCTGCATTATTTAAGGACTCTGCTGCATTATTTAAGGACTTTGCTGCATTATTTAAGGACTCTGCTGCATTATTTAAGGACCTTGTTGCATTATTTAAGGACTCTGCTGCATTATTTAAGGACCCTGCTGCGGTATTTCAGTACTCTGCTGCATTATTTAAGGACTTTGCTGCATTATTTTTGGACTTTATTGCATTATTTAAAGACTTTGCTGCATTATTTAAGGAATTTGCTGCATTATTTAAGGACTTTGCTGGATTATTTAAGGACTTTGCTGCATTATTTAAGGACTTTATTGCATTATATAAGGACTCTGCTGCATTATTTAAGGACTTTGTTGCATTATTTAAGGACTCGGCAGCATTATTTAATGACTTTGCTGCATTATTTAAGGACTTTGCTGCGGTATTTAAGGACTTTATTGCATTATTTAAGGACTGTTCTGCATTATTTAAGGACTTTGTTGCATTATTTAAGGACTCTGCTACAGTACTTAAGGACTCTGCTGCATTATTTAAGTACTTTGTTGCATTATTTAAGGACTCTGCTGCATTATTTAAGGACTTTGCTGCATTATTTAAGGACTCTGCTGCATTATTTAAGGACTTTGCTGCATTATTTAAGGACTCTGCTGCATTATTTAAGGACTTTGCTGCATTATTTAAGGACTCTGATATGGTACTTAAGAACTCTGCTGCATTATTTAAGTACTTTGTTGCATTATTTAAGGACTCTGCTGCATTATTTAAGGACTTTGTTGCATTATTTAAGGCCTCTTCTGCATTATTTAAGGACTTTGTTGCATTATTTAAGGACTTTGCTGCATTATTTAAGGACTTTGCTGCATTATTTAAGGACTCTGCTGCATTATTTAAGGAACTTGCTTCATTATTTAAGGACTCTGCTGCATTATTTAATGACTTTGCTGCATTATTTAAGGACTCTGCTGCATTATTTAAGGACTTTGCTGCATTATTTAAGGACTCTGCTGCATTATTTAAGGAATTTGCTGCATTATTTAAGGACTCTGCTGCATTATTTAATGACTTTGCTGCATTATTTAAGGACTCTGCTGCATTATTTAAGGACTTTGCTGCGGTATTTAATGACTCTGCAGCATTATTTAATGACTTTGCTGCATTATTTAAGGACTCTGCTGCATTATTTAAGGACTTTGCTGCATTATTTAAGGACTCTGATAC
This sequence comes from Phyllobates terribilis, assembly GCF_046119375.1. Lineage (NCBI taxonomy): Eukaryota > Metazoa > Chordata > Amphibia > Anura > Dendrobatidae > Phyllobates > Phyllobates terribilis. Next base: position 608,472 of record NW_027363436.1, read on the forward strand.
GGTACTTAAGAACTCTGCTGCATTATTTAAGTACTTTGTTGCATTATTTAAGGACTCTGCTGCATTATTTAAGGACTTTGTTGCATTATTTAAGGACTCTTCTGCATTATTTAAGGACTTTGTTGCATTATTTAAGGACTCTGCTGCATTATTTAAGGATCCTGCTGCGGTATTTCAGTACTCTGCTGCATTATTTAAGGACTTTGCTGCATTATTTAGGGACTTTATTGCATTATTTAAAGACTTTGCTGCATTATGTAAGGAATTTGCTGCATTATTTAAGGACTTGGCTGGATTATTTAAGGACTGTGCTGCATTATTTAATGACTTTGCTGCATTATTTAAGGACTCTGCTGCATTATTTAAGGACTCTGCTGCATTATTTAACGACTTTGTTGCATTATTTAAGGACTCTGCTGCATTATTTAATTACTTTGTTGCATTATTTAAGGACTCTGCTGCATTATTTAAGGACCCTGCTGCGGTATTTCAGTATACTCTGCTGAATTATTTAAGGACTTTGCTGCATTATTTATGGACTTTATTGCATTATTTAAGGACTCTGCTGCATTATTTAAGGAATTTGCTGCATTATTTAGGTACTCTGCTGCATTATTTAAGGACTTTGCTGCGGTATTTAAGGACTTTATTGCATTATTTAAGGACTGTTCTGCATTATTTAAGGACTTTGTTGCATTATTTAAGGACTCTGCTACGGTACTTAAGGACTCTGCTGCATTATTTAAGTACTTTGTTGCATTATTTAAGGACTCTGCTGCATTATTTAAGGACCATTCTGCCGTATTTCAGTACTCTGCTGCATTATTTAAGGACTTTGCTGCATTATTTTTGGACTTTATTGCATTATTTAAAGACTTTGCTGCATTATTTAAGGAATTTGCTGCATTATTTAAGGACTTGGCTGGATTATTTAAGGACTTTGCTGCATTATTTAAGGACTCTGCTGCATTATTTAAGGACTTTGTTGCATTATTTAAGGACTCTGCTGCATTATTTAATGACTTTGCTGCATTATTTAAGGACTCTGCTGCATTATTTAAGGACTTTGCTGCGGTATTTAAGGACTCTGCAGCATTATTTGATGACTTTGCTGCTTTATTTAAGGACTCTGCTGCATTATTTAAGGACTTTGCTGCATTATTTAAGGACTCTGATACGGTACTTAAGGACTCTGCTGCATTATTTAAGTACGTTGTTGCATTATTTAAGGACTCTGCTGCATTATTTAAGGACTTTGTTGCATTATTTAAGGACTCTTCTGCATTATTTAAGGACTTTGCTGCATTATTTAAGGACTTTGCCGCATTATTTAAGGACTCTGCTGAATTGTTTAAGGACTTTGCTGCATTATATAAGGACTTTGTTGCATTATTTAAGGACTCTGCTGCATTATTTAAGGACTTTGTTGCATTATTTAAGGACTCTGCTGCATTATTTAAGGACCCTGCTGCGGTATTTCAGTAATCTACTGCATTATTTAAGGACTTTGTTGCATTATTTAAGGACTCTGCTGCATTATTTAAGGACTTTGTTGCATTATTTAAGGACTCTGCTGCATTATTTAAGGATCCTGCTGCGGTATTTCAGTACTCTGCTGCATTATTTAAGGACTTTGCTGCATTATTTAGGGACTTTATTGCATTATTTAAAGACTTTGCTGCATTATGTAAGGAATTTGCTGCATTATTTAAGGACTTGGCTGGATTATTTAAGGACTGTGCTGCATTATTTAATGACTTTGCTGCATTATTTAAAGACTCTGCTGCATTATTTAAGGACTTTGTTGCATTATTTAAGGACTCTCCTGCATTATTTAAGGACTTTGTTGCATTATTTAAGGACTCTGCTGCATTATTTAAGGACCCTGCTGCGGTATTTCAGAACTCTGCTGAATTATTTAAGGACTTTGTTGCATTATTTAAGGACTCTGCTGCATTATTTAAGGACCCTTCTGCCGTATTTCAGTACTCTGCTGCATTATTTAAGGACTTTGCTGCATTATTTTTGGACTTTATTGCATTATTTAAAGACTTTGCTGCATTATTTAAGGAATTTGCTGCATTATTTAAGGACTTGGCTGGATTATTTAAGGACTTTGCTGCATTATTTAAGGACTCTGCTGCATTATTTAAGGACTTTGTTGCATTATTTAAGGACTCTGCTGCATTATTTAAGGACTTTGTTGCATTATTTAAGGACCCTGCTGCATTATTTAAGGACCCTGCTGCGGTATTTCAGTACTCTGCTGAATTATTTAAGGACTTTGCTGCATTATTTATGGACTTTATTGCATTATTTAAGGACTCTGCTGCATTAGTTAAGGAATTTGCTGCATTATTTAAGGACTCTGCTGCATTATTTAATGACTTTGCTGCATTATTTAAGGACTCTGCTGCATTATTTAAGGACTTTGCTGCGGTATTTAAGGACTCTGCAGCATTATTTAATGACTTTGCTGCTTTATTTAAGGACTCTGCTGCATTATTTAAGGACTCTGCTGCATTATTTAAGGACTCTGATACGGTACTTAAGGATTCTGCTGCATTATTTAAGTACTTTGTTGCATTATTTAAGGACTCTGCTGCATTATTTAAGGAATTTGTTGCATTATTTAAGGACTCTTCTGCATTATTTAAGGAGTTTGTTGCATTATTTAAGGACTTTGCTGCATTATTTAAGGACTCTGCTGCATTATTTAAGGACTTTGCTGCATTATTTAAGGACTCTGCTGCATTATTTAATGACTTTGCTGCATTATTTAAGGACTCTGCTGCATTATTTAAGGACTTTGCTGCGGTATTTAAGGACTCTGCAGCATTATTTGATGACTTTGCTGCTTTATTTAAGGACTCTGCTGCATTATTTAAGGACTTTGCTGCATTATTTAAGGACTCTGATACGGTACTTAAGGACTCTGCTGCATTATTTAAGTACGTTGTTGCATTATTTAAGGACTCTGCTGCATTATTTAAGGACTTTGTTGCATTATTTAAGGACTCTTCTGCATTATTTAAGGACTTTGCTGCATTATTTAAGGACTTTGCCGCATTATTTAAGGACTCTGCTGAATTGTTTAAGGACTTTGCTGCATTATATAAGGACTTTGTTGCATTATTTAAGGACTCTGCTGCATTATTTAAGGACTTTGTTGCATTATTTAAGGACTCTGCTGCATTATTTAAGGACCCTGCTGCGGTTTTTCAGTAATCTACTGCATTATTTAAGGACTTTGTTGCATTATTTAAGGACTCTGCTGCATTATTTAAGGACTTTGTTGCATTATTTAAGGACTCTGCTGCATTATTTAAGGATCCTGCTGCGGTATTTCAGTACTCTGCTGCATTATTTAAGGACTTTGCTGCATTATTTAGGGACTTTATTGCATTATTTAAAGACTTTGCTGCATTATGTAAGGAATTTGCTGCATTATTTAAGGACTTGGCTGGATTATTTAAGGACTGTGCTGCATTATTTAATGACTTTGCTGCATTATTTAAAGACTCTGCTGCATTATTTAAGGACTTTGTTGCATTATTTAAGGACTCTCCTGCATTATTTAAGGACTTTGTTGCATTATTTAAGGACTCTGCTGCATTATTTAAGGACCCTGCTGCGGTATTTCAGAACTCTGCTGAATTATTTAAGGACTTTTCTGCATTATTTATGGACTTTATTGCATTATTTAAGGACTCTGCTGCATTATTTAAGGAATTTGCTGCATTATTTAAGGACTCTGCTGCATTATTTAATGACTTTGCTGCATTATTTAAGGACTCTGCTGCATTATTTAAGGACTTTGCTGCGGTATTTAAGGACTCTGCAGCATTATTTAATGACTTTGCTGCATTATTTAAGGACTTTGCTGCGGTATTTAAGGACTTTATTGCATTATTTAAGGACTGTTCTGCATTATTTAAGGACTTTGTTGCATTATTTAAGGACTCTGCTACGTTACTTAAGGACTCTGCTGCATTATTTAAGTACTTTGTTGCATTATTTAAGGACTCTGCTGCATTATTTAAGGACTTTGCTGCATTATTTAAGGACTCTGCTGCATTATTTAAGGACTTTGCTGCATTATTTAAGGACTCTGCTGCATTATTTAAGGACTTTGCTGCATTATTTAAGGACTCTGCTGCATTATTTAAGGACTTTGTTGCATTATTTAAGGACTCTGCTGCATTATTTAAGGACCCTGCTGCGGTATTTCAGTACTCTGCTGCATTATTTAAGGACTTTGCTGCATTATTTATGGACTTTATTGCATTATTTAAAGACTTTGCTGCATTATTTAAGGAATTTGCTGCATTATTTAAGGACTTGGCTGGATTATTTAAGGACTGTGCTGCATTATTTAAGGACTTTGCTGCATTATTTAAGGACTCTGCTGCATTATTTAAGGACTTTGTTGCATTATTTAAGGACTCTGCTGCATTATTTAAGGACTTTGTTGCATTATTTAAGGACTCTGCTGCATTATTTAAGGACCCTGCTGCGGTATTTCAGTACTCTGCTGAATTATTTAAGGACTTTGCTGCATTATTTGTGGACTTTATTGCATTATTTAAGGACTCTGCTGCATTAGTTAAGGAATTTGCTGCATTATTTAAGGACTCTGCTGCATTATTTAATGACTTTGCTTCATTATTTAAGGACTCTGCTGCATTATTTAAGGACTTTGCTGCGGTATTTAAGGACTCTGCAGCATTATTTAATGACTTTGCTGCTTTATTTAAGGACTCTGCTGCATTATTTAAGGACTTTGCTGCATTATTTAAGGACTCTGATACGGTACTTAAGGACTCTGCTGCATTACTTAAGTACTTTGTTGCATTATTTAAGGACTCTGCTGCATTATTTAAGGACTTTGCTGCATTATTTAAGGACTCTGCTGCATTATTTAAGGACTTTGCTGCATTATTTAAGGACTCTGCTGCATTATTTAAGGACTTTGCTGCATTATTTAAGGACTCTGCTGCATTATTTAAGGACCTTGTTGCATTATTTAAGGACTCTGCTGCATTATTTAAGGACCCTGCTGCGGTATTTCAGTACTCTGCTGCATTATTTAAGGACTTTGCTGCATTATTTTTGGACTTTATTGCATTATTTAAAGACTTTGCTGCATTATTTAAGGAATTTGCTGCATTATTTAAGGACTTTGCTGGATTATTTAAGGACTTTGCTGCATTATTTAAGGACTTTATTGCATTATATAAGGACTCTGCTGCATTATTTAAGGACTTTGTTGCATTATTTAAGGACTCGGCAGCATTATTTAATGACTTTGCTGCATTATTTAAGGACTTTGCTGCGGTATTTAAGGACTTTATTGCATTATTTAAGGACTGTTCTGCATTATTTAAGGACTTTGTTGCATTATTTAAGGACTCTGCTACAGTACTTAAGGACTCTGCTGCATTATTTAAGTACTTTGTTGCATTATTTAAGGACTCTGCTGCATTATTTAAGGACTTTGCTGCATTATTTAAGGACTCTGCTGCATTATTTAAGGACTTTGCTGCATTATTTAAGGACTCTGCTGCATTATTTAAGGACTTTGCTGCATTATTTAAGGACTCTGATATGGTACTTAAGAACTCTGCTGCATTATTTAAGTACTTTGTTGCATTATTTAAGGACTCTGCTGCATTATTTAAGGACTTTGTTGCATTATTTAAGGCCTCTTCTGCATTATTTAAGGACTTTGTTGCATTATTTAAGGACTTTGCTGCATTATTTAAGGACTTTGCTGCATTATTTAAGGACTCTGCTGCATTATTTAAGGAACTTGCTTCATTATTTAAGGACTCTGCTGCATTATTTAATGACTTTGCTGCATTATTTAAGGACTCTGCTGCATTATTTAAGGACTTTGCTGCATTATTTAAGGACTCTGCTGCATTATTTAAGGAATTTGCTGCATTATTTAAGGACTCTGCTGCATTATTTAATGACTTTGCTGCATTATTTAAGACTCTGCTGCATTATTTAAGGACTTTGCTGCGGTATTTAATGACTCTGCAGCATTATTTAATGACTTTGCTGCATTATTTAAGGACTCTGCTGCATTATTTAAGGACTTTGCTGCATTATTTAAGGACTCTGATACGGTACTTAAGAACTCTGCTGCATTATTTAAGTACTTTGTTGCATTATTTAAGGACTCTGCTGCATTATTTAAGGACTTTGTTGCATTATTTAAGGACTCTTCTGCATTATTTAAGGACTTTGTTGCATTATTTAAGGACTCTGCTGCATTATTTAAGGATCCTGCTGCGGTATTTCAGTACTCTGCTGCATTATTTAAGGACTTTGCTGCATTATTTAGGGACTTTATTGCATTATTTAAAGACTTTGCTGCATTATGTAAGGAATTTGCTGCATTATTTAAGGACTTGGCTGGATTATTTAAGGACTGTGCTGCATTATTTAATGACTTTGCTGCATTATTTAAGGACTCTGCTGCATTATTTAAGGACTCTGCTGCATTATTTAACGACTTTGTTGCATTATTTAAGGACTCTGCTGCATTATTTAATTACTTTGTTGCATTATTTAAGGACTCTGCTGCATTATTTAAGGACCCTGCTGCGGTATTTCAGTATACTCTGCTGAATTATTTAAGGACTTTGCTGCATTATTTATGGACTTTATTGCATTATTTAAGGACTCTGCTGCATTATTTAAGGAATTTGCTGCATTATTTAGGTACTCTGCTGCATTATTTAAGGACTTTGCTGCGGTATTTAAGGACTTTATTGCATTATTTAAGGACTGTTCTGCATTATTTAAGGACTTTGTTGCATTATTTAAGGACTCTGCTACGGTACTTAAGGACTCTGCTGCATTATTTAAGTACTTTGTTGCATTATTTAAGGACTCTGCTGCATTATTTAAGGACCCTTCTGCCGTATTTCAGTACTCTGCTGCATTATTTAAGGACTTTGCTGCATTATTTTTGGACTTTATTGCATTATTTAAAGACTTTGCTGCATTATTTAAGGAATTTGCTGCATTATTTAAGGACTTGGCTGGATTATTTAAGGACTTTGCTGCATTATTTAAGGACTCTGCTGCATTATTTAAGGACTTTGTTGCATTATTTAAGGACTCTGCTGCATTATTTAATGACTTTGCTGCATTATTTAAGGACTCTGCTGCATTATTTAAGGACTTTGCTGCGGTATTTAAGGACTCTGCAGCATTATTTGATGACTTTGCTGCTTTATTTAAGGACTCTGCTGCATTATTTAAGGACTTTGCTGCATTATTTAAGGACTCTGATACGGTACTTAAGGACTCTGCTGCATTATTTAAGTACGTTGTTGCATTATTTAAGGACTCTGCTGCATTATTTAAGGACTTTGTTGCATTATTTAAGGACTCTTCTGCATTATTTAAGGACTTTGCTGCATTATTTAAGGACTTTGCCGCATTATTTAAGGACTCTGCTGAATTGTTTAAGGACTTTGCTGCATTATATAAGGACTTTGTTGCATTATTTAAGGACTCTGCTGCATTATTTAAGGACTTTGTTGCATTATTTAAGGACTCTGCTGCATTATTTAAGGACCCTGCTGCGGTATTTCAGTAATCTACTGCATTATTTAAGGACTTTGTTGCATTATTTAAGGACTCTGCTGCATTATTTAAGGACTTTGTTGCATTATTTAAGGACTCTGCTGCATTATTTAAGGATCCTGCTGCGGTATTTCAGTACTCTGCTGCATTATTTAAGGACTTTGCTGCATTATTTAGGGACTTTATTGCATTATTTAAAGGCTTTGCTGCATTATGTAAGGAATTTGCTGCATTATTTAAGGACTTGGCTGGATTATTTAAGGACTGTGCTGCATTATTTAATGACTTTGCTGCATTATTTAAAGACTCTGCTGCATTATTTAAGGACTTTGTTGCATTATTTAAGGACTCTCCTGCATTATTTAAGGACTTTGTTGCATTATTTAAGGACTCTGCTGCATTATTTAAGGACCCTGCTGCGGTATTTCAGAACTCTGCTGAATTATTTAAGGACTTTTCTGCATTATTTATGGACTTTATTGCATTATTTAAGGACTCTGCTGCATTATTTAAGGAATTTGCTGCATTATTTAAGGACTCTGCTGCATTATTTAATGACTTTGCTGCATTATTTAAGGACTCTGCTGCATTATTTAAGGACTTTGCTGCGGTATTTAAGGACTCTGCAGCATTATTTAATGACTTTGCTGCATTATTTAAGGACTTTGCTGCGGTATTTAAGGACTTTATTGCATTATTTAAGGACTGTTCTGCATTATTTAAGGACTTTGTTGCATTATTTAAGGACTCTGCTACGTTACTTAAGGACTCTGCTGCATTATTTAAGTACTTTGTTGCATTATTTAAGGACTCTGCTGCATTATTTAAGGACTTTGCTGCATTATTTAAGGACTCTGCTGCATTATTTAAGGACTTTGCTGCATTATTTAAGGACTCTGCTGCATTATTTAAGGACTTTGCTGCATTATTTAAGGACTCTGCTGCATTATTTAAGGACTTTGTTGCATTATTTAAGGACTCTGCTGCATTATTTAAGGACCCTGCTGCGGTATTTCAGTACTCTGCTGCATTATTTAAGGACTTTGCTGCATTATTTATGGACTTTATTGCATTATTTAAAGACTTTGCTGCATTATTTAAGGAATTTGCTGCATTATTTAAGGACTTGGCTGGATTATTTAAGGACTGTGCTGCATTATTTAAGGACTTTGCTGCATTATTTAAGGACTCTGCTGCATTATTTAAGGACTTTGTTGCATTATTTAAGGACTCTGCTGCATTATTTAAGGACTTTGTTGCATTATTTAAGGACTCTGCTGCATTATTTAAGGACCCTGCTGCGGTATTTCAGTACTCTGCTGAATTATTTAAGGACTTTGCTGCATTATTTGTGGACTTTATTGCATTATTTAAGGACTCTGCTGCATTAGTTAAGGAATTTGCTGCATTATTTAAGGACTTTGCTGCATTATTTTTGGACTTTATTGCATTATTTAAAGACTTTGCTGCATTATTTAAGGAATTTGCTGCATTATTTAAGGACTTGGCTGGATTATTTAAGGACTTTGCTGCATTATTTAAGGACTCTGCTGCATTATTTAAGGACTTTGTTGCATTATTTAAGGACTCTGCTGCATTATTTAATGACTTTGCTGCATTATTTAAGGACTCTGCTGCATTATTTAAGGACTTTGCTGCGGTATTTAAGGACTCTGCAGCATTATTTGATGACTTTGCTGCTTTATTTAAGGACTCTGCTGCATTATTTAAGGACTTTGCTGCATTATTTAAGGACTCTGATACGGTACTTAAGGACTCTGCTGCATTATTTAAGTACGTTGTTGCATTATTTAAGGACTCTGCTGCATTATTTAAGGACTTTGTTGCATTATTTAAGGACTCTTCTGCATTATTTAAGGACTTTGCTGCATTATTTAAGGACTTTGCCGCATTATTTAAGGACTCTGCTGAATTGTTTAAGGACTTTGCTGCATTATATAAGGACTTTGTTGCATTATTTAAGGACTCTGCTGCATTATTTAAGGACTTTGTTGCATTATTTAAGGACTCTGCTGCATTATTTAAGGACCCTGCTGCGGTATTTCAGTAATCTACTGCATTATTTAAGGACTTTGTTGCATTATTTAAGGACTCTGCTGCATTATTTAAGGACTTTGTTGCATTATTTAAGGACTCTGCTGCATTATTTAAGGATCCTGCTGCGGTATTTCAGTACTCTGCTGCATTATTTAAGGACTTTGCTGCATTATTTAGGGACTTTATTGCATTATTTAAAGACTTTGCTGCATTATGTAAGGAATTTGCTGCATTATTTAAGGACTTGGCTGGATTATTTAAGGACTGTGCTGCATTATTTAATGACTTTGCTGCATTATTTAAAGACTCTGCTGCATTATTTAAGGACTTTGTTGCATTATTTAAGGACTCTCCTGCATTATTTAAGGACTTTGTTGCATTATTTAAGGACTCTGCTGCATTATTTAAGGACCCTGCTGCGGTATTTCAGAACTCTGCTGAATTATTTAAGGACTTTTCTGCATTATTTATGGACTTTATTGCATTATTTAAGGACTCTGCTGCATTATTTAAGGAATTTGCTGCATTATTTAAGGACTCTGCTGCATTATTTAATGACTTTGCTGCATTATTTAAGGACTCTGCTGCATTATTTAAGGACTTTGCTGCGGTATTTAAGGACTCTGCAGCATTATTTAATGACTTTGCTGCATTATTTAAGGACTTTGCTGCGGTATTTAAGGACTTTATTGCATTATTTAAGGACTGTTCTGCATTATTTAAGGACTTTGTTGCATTATTTAAGGACTCTGCTACGTTACTTAAGGACTCTGCTGCATTATTTAAGTACTTTGTTGCATTATTTAAGGACTCTGCTGCATTATTTAAGGACTTTGCTGCATTATTTAAGGACTCTGCTGCATTATTTAAGGACTTTGCTGCATTATTTAAGGACTCTGCTGCATTATTTAAGGACTTTGCTGCATTATTTAAGGACTCTGCTGCATTATTTAAGGACTTTGTTGCATTATTTAAGGACTCTGCTGCATTATTTAAGGACCCTGCTGCGGTATTTCAGTACTCTGCTGCATTATTTAAGGACTTTGCTGCATTATTTATGGACTTTATTGCATTATTTAAAGACTTTGCTGCATTATTTAAGGAATTTGCTGCATTATTTAAGGACTTGGCTGGATTATTTAAGGACTGTGCTGCATTATTTAAGGACTTTGCTGCATTATTTAAGGACTCTGCTGCATTATTTAAGGACTTTGTTGCATTATTTAAGGACTCTGCTGCATTATTTAAGGACTTTGTTGCATTATTTAAGGACTCTGCTGCATTATTTAAGGACCCTGCTGCGGTATTTCAGTACTCTGCTGAATTATTTAAGGACTTTGCTGCATTATTTGTGGACTTTATTGCATTATTTAAGGACTCTGCTGCATTAGTTAAGGAATTTGCTGCATTATTTAAGGACTCTGCTGCATTATTTAATGACTTTGCTTCATTATTTAAGGACTCTGCTGCATTATTTAAGGACTTTGCTGCGGTATTTAAGGACTCTGCAGCATTATTTAATGACTTTGCTGCTTTATTTAAGGACTCTGCTGCATTATTTAAGGACTTTGCTGCATTATTTAAGGACTCTGATACGGTACTTAAGGACTCTGCTGCATTACTTAAGTACTTTGTTGCATTATTTAAGGACTCTGCTGCATTATTTAAGGACTTTGCTGCATTATTTAAGGACTCTGCTGCATTATTTAAGGACTTTGCTGCATTATTTAAGGACTCTGCTGCATTATTTAAGGACTTTGCTGCATTATTTAAGGACTCTGCTGCATTATTTAAGGACCTTGTTGCATTATTTAAGGACTCTGCTGCATTATTTAAGGACCCTGCTGCGGTATTTCAGTACTCTGCTGCATTATTTAAGGACTTTGCTGCATTATTTTTGGACTTTATTGCATTATTTAAAGACTTTGCTGCATTATTTAAGGAATTTGCTGCATTATTTAAGGACTTTGCTGGATTATTTAAGGACTTTGCTGCATTATTTAAGGACTTTATTGCATTATATAAGGACTCTGCTGCATTATTTAAGGACTTTGTTGCATTATTTAAGGACTCGGCAGCATTATTTAATGACTTTGCTGCATTATTTAAGGACTTTGCTGCGGTATTTAAGGACTTTATTGCATTATTTAAGGACTGTTCTGCATTATTTAAGGACTTTGTTGCATTATTTAAGGACTCTGCTACAGTACTTAAGGACTCTGCTGCATTATTTAAGTACTTTGTTGCATTATTTAAGGACTCTGCTGCATTATTTAAGGACTTTGCTGCATTATTTAAGGACTCTGCTGCATTATTTAAGGACTTTGCTGCATTATTTAAGGACTCTGCTGCATTATTTAAGGACTTTGCTGCATTATTTAAGGACTCTGATATGGTACTTAAGAACTCTGCTGCATTATTTAAGTACTTTGTTGCATTATTTAAGGACTCTGCTGCATTATTTAAGGACTTTGTTGCATTATTTAAGGCCTCTTCTGCATTATTTAAGGACTTTGTTGCATTATTTAAGGACTTTGCTGCATTATTTAAGGACTTTGCTGCATTATTTAAGGACTCTGCTGCATTATTTAAGGAACTTGCTTCATTATTTAAGGACTCTGCTGCATTATTTAATGACTTTGCTGCATTATTTAAGGACTCTGCTGCATTATTTAAGGACTTTGCTGCATTATTTAAGGACTCTGCTGCATTATTTAAGGAATTTGCTGCATTATTTAAGGACTCTGCTGCATTATTTAATGACTTTGCTGCATTATTTAAGGACTCTGCTGCATTATTTAAGGACTTTGCTGCGGTATTTAATGACTCTGCAGCATTATTTAATGACTTTGCTGCATTATTTAAGGACTCTGCTGCATTATTTAAGGACTTTGCTGCATTATTTAAGGACTCTGATACGGTACTTAAGAACTCTGCTGCATTATTTAAGTACTTTGTTGCATTATTTAAGGACTCTGCTGCATTATTTAAGGACTTTGTTGCATTATTTAAGGACTCTTCTGCATTATTTAAGGACTTTGTTGCATTATTTAAGGACTCTGCTGCATTATTTAAGGATCCTGCTGCGGTATTTCAGTACTCTGCTGCATTATTTAAGGACTTTGCTGCATTATTTAGGGACTTTATTGCATTATTTAAAGACTTTGCTGCATTATGTAAGGAATTTGCTGCATTATTTAAGGACTTGGCTGGATTATTTAAGGACTGTGCTGCATTATTTAATGACTTTGCTGCATTATTTAAGGACTCTGCTGCATTATTTAAGGACTCTGCTGCATTATTTAACGACTTTGTTGCATTATTTAAGGACTCTGCTGCATTATTTAATTACTTTGTTGCATTATTTAAGGACTCTGCTGCATTATTTAAGGACCCTGCTGCGGTATTTCAGTATACTCTGCTGAATTATTTAAGGACTTTGCTGCATTATTTATGGACTTTATTGCATTATTTAAGGACTCTGCTGCATTATTTAAGGAATTTGCTGCATTATTTAGGTACTCTGCTGCATTATTTAAGGACTTTGCTGCGGTATTTAAGGACTTTATTGCATTATTTAAGGACTGTTCTGCATTATTTAAGGACTTTGTTGCATTATTTAAGGACTCTGCTACGGTACTTAAGGACTCTGCTGCATTATTTAAGTACTTTGTTGCATTATTTAAGGACTCTGCTGCATTATTTAAGGACCCTTCTGCCGTATTTCAGTACTCTGCTGCATTATTTAAGGACTTTGCTGCATTATTTTTGGACTTTATTGCATTATTTAAAGACTTTGCTGCATTATTTAAGGAATTTGCTGCATTATTTAAGGACTTGGCTGGATTATTTAAGGACTTTGCTGCATTATTTAAGGACTCTGCTGCATTATTTAAGGACTTTGTTGCATTATTTAAGGACTCTGCTGCATTATTTAATGACTTTGCTGCATTATTTAAGGACTCTGCTGCATTATTTAAGGACTTTGCTGCGGTATTTAAGGACTCTGCAGCATTATTTGATGACTTTGCTGCTTTATTTAAGGACTCTGCTGCATTATTTAAGGACTTTGCTGCATTATTTAAGGACTCTGATACGGTACTTAAGGACTCTGCTGCATTATTTAAGTACGTTGTTGCATTATTTAAGGACTCTGCTGCATTATTTAAGGACTTTGTTGCATTATTTAAGGACTCTTCTGCATTATTTAAGGACTTTGCTGCATTATTTAAGGACTTTGCCGCATTATTTAAGGACTCTGCTGAATTGTTTAAGGACTTTGCTGCATTATATAAGGACTTTGTTGCATTATTTAAGGACTCTGCTGCATTATTTAAGGACTTTGTTGCATTATTTAAGGACTCTGCTGCATTATTTAAGGACCCTGCTGCGGTATTTCAGTAATCTACTGCATTATTTAAGGACTTTGTTGCATTATTTAAGGACTCTGCTGCATTATTTAAGGACTTTGTTGCATTATTTAAGGACTCTGCTGCATTATTTAAGGATCCTGCTGCGGTATTTCAGTACTCTGCTGCATTATTTAAGGACTTTGCTGCATTATTTAGGGACTTTATTGCATTATTTAAAGGCTTTGCTGCATTATGTAAGGAATTTGCTGCATTATTTAAGGACTTGGCTGGATTATTTAAGGACTGTGCTGCATTATTTAATGACTTTGCTGCATTATTTAAAGACTCTGCTGCATTATTTAAGGACTTTGTTGCATTATTTAAGGACTCTCCTGCATTATTTAAGGACTTTGTTGCATTATTTAAGGACTCTGCTGCATTATTTAAGGACCCTGCTGCGGTATTTCAGAACTCTGCTGAATTATTTAAGGACTTTTCTGCATTATTTATGGACTTTATTGCATTATTTAAGGACTCTGCTGCATTATTTAAGGAATTTGCTGCATTATTTAAGGACTCTGCTGCATTATTTAATGACTTTGCTGCATTATTTAAGGACTCTGCTGCATTATTTAAGGACTTTGCTGCGGTATTTAAGGACTCTGCAGCATTATTTAATGACTTTGCTGCATTATTTAAGGACTTTGCTGCGGTATTTAAGGACTTTATTGCATTATTTAAGGACTGTTCTGCATTATTTAAGGACTTTGTTGCATTATTTAAGGACTCTGCTACGTTACTTAAGGACTCTGCTGCATTATTTAAGTACTTTGTTGCATTATTTAAGGACTCTGCTGCATTATTTAAGGACTTTGCTGCATTATTTAAGGACTCTGCTGCATTATTTAAGGACTTTGCTGCATTATTTAAGGACTCTGCTGCATTATTTAAGGACTTTGCTGCATTATTTAAGGACTCTGCTGCATTATTTAAGGACTTTGTTGCATTATTTAAGGACTCTGCTGCATTATTTAAGGACCCTGCTGCGGTATTTCAGTACTCTGCTGCATTATTTAAGGACTTTGCTGCATTATTTATGGACTTTATTGCATTATTTAAAGACTTTGCTGCATTATTTAAGGAATTTGCTGCATTATTTAAGGACTTGGCTGGATTATTTAAGGACTGTGCTGCATTATTTAAGGACTTTGCTGCATTATTTAAGGACTCTGCTGCATTATTTAAGGAC
Source organism: Phyllobates terribilis (assembly GCF_046119375.1). Classification (NCBI taxonomy): domain Eukaryota; kingdom Metazoa; phylum Chordata; class Amphibia; order Anura; family Dendrobatidae; genus Phyllobates; species Phyllobates terribilis. The sequence continues at coordinate 623,736 of NW_027363436.1, forward strand.
TTTGTTGCATTATTTAAGGACTCTGCTGCATTATTTAAGGACCCTGCTGCGGTATTTCAGTACTCTGCTGCATTATTTAAGGACTTTGCTGCATTATTTATGGACTTTATTGCATTATTTAAAGACTTTGCTGCATTATTTAAGGAATTTGCTGCATTATTTAAGGACTTGGCTGGATTATTTAAGGACTGTGCTGCATTATTTAAGGACTTTGCTGCATTATTTAAGGACTCTGCTGCATTATTTAAGGACTTTGTTGCATGATTTAAGGACTCTGCTGCATTATTTAAGGACTTTGTTGCATTATTTAAGGACTCTGCTGCATTATTTAAGGACCCTGCTGCGGTATTTCAGTACTCTGCTGAATTATTTAAGGACTTTGCTGCATTATTTGTGGACTTTATTGCATTATTTAAGGACTCTGCTGCATTAGTTAAGGAATTTGCTGCATTATTTAAGGACTCTGCTGCATTATTTAATGACTTTGCTTCATTATTTAAGGACTCTGCTGCATTATTTAAGGACTTTGCTGCGGTATTTAAGGACTCTGCAGCATTATTTAATGACTTTGCTGCTTTATTTAAGGACTCTGCTGCATTATTTAAGGACTTTGCTGCATTATTTAAGGACTCTGATACGGTACTTAAGGACTCTGCTGCATTACTTAAGTACTTTGTTGCATTATTTAAGGACTCTGCTGCATTATTTAAGGACTTTGCTGCATTATTTAAGGACTCTGCTGCATTATTTAAGGACTTTGCTGCATTATTTAAGGACTCTGCTGCATTATTTAAGGACTTTGCTGCATTATTTAAGGACTCTGCTGCATTATTTAAGGACCTTGTTGCATTATTTAAGGACTCTGCTGCATTATTTAAGGACCCTGCTGCGGTATTTCAGTACTCTGCTGCATTATTTAAGGACTTTGCTGCATTATTTTTGGACTTTATTGCATTATTTAAAGACTTTGCTGCATTATTTAAGGAATTTGCTGCATTATTTAAGGACTTTGCTGGATTATTTAAGGACTTTGCTGCATTATTTAAGGACTTTATTGCATTATATAAGGACTCTGCTGCATTATTTAAGGACTTTGTTGCATTATTTAAGGACTCGGCAGCATTATTTAATGACTTTGCTGCATTATTTAAGGACTTTGCTGCGGTATTTAAGGACTTTATTGCATTATTTAAGGACTGTTCTGCATTATTTAAGGACTTTGTTGCATTATTTAAGGACTCTGCTACAGTACTTAAGGACTCTGCTGCATTATTTAAGTACTTTGTTGCATTATTTAAGGACTCTGCTGCATTATTTAAGGACTTTGCTGCATTATTTAAGGACTCTGCTGCATTATTTAAGGACTTTGCTGCATTATTTAAGGACTCTGCTGCATTATTTAAGGACTTTGCTGCATTATTTAAGGACTCTGATATGGTACTTAAGAACTCTGCTGCATTATTTAAGTACTTTGTTGCATTATTTAAGGACTCTGCTGCATTATTTAAGGACTTTGTTGCATTATTTAAGGCCTCTTCTGCATTATTTAAGGACTTTGTTGCATTATTTAAGGACTTTGCTGCATTATTTAAGGACTTTGCTGCATTATTTAAGGACTCTGCTGCATTATTTAAGGAACTTGCTTCATTATTTAAGGACTCTGCTGCATTATTTAATGACTTTGCTGCATTATTTAAGGACTCTGCTGCATTATTTAAGGACTTTGCTGCATTATTTAAGGACTCTGCTGCATTATTTAAGGAATTTGCTGCATTATTTAAGGACTCTGCTGCATTATTTAATGACTTTGCTGCATTATTTAAGGACTCTGCTGCATTATTTAAGGACTTTGCTGCGGTATTTAATGACTCTGCAGCATTATTTAATGACTTTGCTGCATTATTTAAGGACTCTGCTGCATTATTTAAGGACTTTGCTGCATTATTTAAGGACTCTGATACGGTACTTAAGAACTCTGCTGCATTATTTAAGTACTTTGTTGCATTATTTAAGGACTCTGCTGCATTATTTAAGGACTTTGTTGCATTATTTAAGGACTCTTCTGCATTATTTAAGGACTTTGTTGCATTATTTAAGGACTCTGCTGCATTATTTAAGGATCCTGCTGCGGTATTTCAGTACTCTGCTGCATTATTTAAGGACTTTGCTGCATTATTTAGGGACTTTATTGCATTATTTAAAGACTTTGCTGCATTATGTAAGGAATTTGCTGCATTATTTAAGGACTTGGCTGGATTATTTAAGGACTGTGCTGCATTATTTAATGACTTTGCTGCATTATTTAAGGACTCTGCTGCATTATTTAAGGACTCTGCTGCATTATTTAACGACTTTGTTGCATTATTTAAGGACTCTGCTGCATTATTTAATTACTTTGTTGCATTATTTAAGGACTCTGCTGCATTATTTAAGGACCCTGCTGCGGTATTTCAGTATACTCTGCTGAATTATTTAAGGACTTTGCTGCATTATTTATGGACTTTATTGCATTATTTAAGGACTCTGCTGCATTATTTAAGGAATTTGCTGCATTATTTAGGTACTCTGCTGCATTATTTAAGGACTTTGCTGCGGTATTTAAGGACTTTATTGCATTATTTAAGGACTGTTCTGCATTATTTAAGGACTTTGTTGCATTATTTAAGGACTCTGCTACGGTACTTAAGGACTCTGCTGCATTATTTAAGTACTTTGTTGCATTATTTAAGGACTCTGCTGCATTATTTAAGGACCCTTCTGCCGTATTTCAGTACTCTGCTGCATTATTTAAGGACTTTGCTGCATTATTTTTGGACTTTATTGCATTATTTAAAGACTTTGCTGCATTATTTAAGGAATTTGCTGCATTATTTAAGGACTTGGCTGGATTATTTAAGGACTTTGCTGCATTATTTAAGGACTCTGCTGCATTATTTAAGGACTTTGTTGCATTATTTAAGGACTCTGCTGCATTATTTAATGACTTTGCTGCATTATTTAAGGACTCTGCTGCATTATTTAAGGACTTTGCTGCGGTATTTAAGGACTCTGCAGCATTATTTGATGACTTTGCTGCTTTATTTAAGGACTCTGCTGCATTATTTAAGGACTTTGCTGCATTATTTAAGGACTCTGATACGGTACTTAAGGACTCTGCTGCATTATTTAAGTACGTTGTTGCATTATTTAAGGACTCTGCTGCATTATTTAAGGACTTTGTTGCATTATTTAAGGACTCTTCTGCATTATTTAAGGACTTTGCTGCATTATTTAAGGACTTTGCCGCATTATTTAAGGACTCTGCTGAATTGTTTAAGGACTTTGCTGCATTATATAAGGACTTTGTTGCATTATTTAAGGACTCTGCTGCATTATTTAAGGACTTTGTTGCATTATTTAAGGACTCTGCTGCATTATTTAAGGACCCTGCTGCGGTATTTCAGTAATCTACTGCATTATTTAAGGACTTTGTTGCATTATTTAAGGACTCTGCTGCATTATTTAAGGACTTTGTTGCATTATTTAAGGACTCTGCTGCATTATTTAAGGATCCTGCTGCGGTATTTCAGTACTCTGCTGCATTATTTAAGGACTTTGCTGCATTATTTAGGGACTTTATTGCATTATTTAAAGGCTTTGCTGCATTATGTAAGGAATTTGCTGCATTATTTAAGGACTTGGCTGGATTATTTAAGGACTGTGCTGCATTATTTAATGACTTTGCTGCATTATTTAAGGACTGTGCTGCATTATTTAATGACTTTGCTGCATTATTTAAAGACTCTGCTGCATTATTTAAGGACTTTGTTGCATTATTTAAGGACTCTCCTGCATTATTTAAGGACTTTGTTGCATTATTTAAGGACTCTGCTGCATTATTTAAGGACCCTGCTGCGGTATTTCAGAACTCTGCTGAATTATTTAAGGACTTTTCTGCATTATTTATGGACTTTATTGCATTATTTAAGGACTCTGCTGCATTATTTAAGGAATTTGCTGCATTATTTAAGGACTCTGCTGCATTATTTAATGACTTTGCTGCATTATTTAAGGACTCTGCTGCATTATTTAAGGACTTTGCTGCGGTATTTAAGGACTCTGCAGCATTATTTAATGACTTTGCTGCATTATTTAAGGACTTTGCTGCGGTATTTAAGGACTTTATTGCATTATTTAAGGACTGTTCTGCATTATTTAAGGACTTTGTTGCATTATTTAAGGACTCTGCTACGTTACTTAAGGACTCTGCTGCATTATTTAAGTACTTTGTTGCATTATTTAAGGACTCTGCTGCATTATTTAAGGACTTTGCTGCATTATTTAAGGACTCTGCTGCATTATTTAAGGACTTTGCTGCATTATTTAAGGACTCTGCTGCATTATTTAAGGACTTTGCTGCATTATTTAAGGACTCTGCTGCATTATTTAAGGACTTTGTTGCATTATTTAAGGACTCTGCTGCATTATTTAAGGACCCTGCTGCGGTATTTCAGTACTCTGCTGCATTATTTAAGGACTTTGCTGCATTATTTATGGACTTTATTGCATTATTTAAAGACTTTGCTGCATTATTTAAGGAATTTGCTGCATTATTTAAGGACTTGGCTGGATTATTTAAGGACTGTGCTGCATTATTTAAGGACTTTGCTGCATTATTTAAGGACTCTGCTGCATTATTTAAGGACTTTGTTGCATTATTTAAGGACTCTGCTGCATTATTTAAGGACTTTGTTGCATTATTTAAGGACTCTGCTGCATTATTTAAGGACCCTGCTGTGGTATTTCAGTACTCTGCTGAATTATTTAAGGACTTTGCTGCATTATTTGTGGACTTTATTGCATTATTTAAGGACTCTGCTGCATTAGTTAAGGAATTTGCTGCATTATTTAAGGACTTTGCTGCATTATTTTTGGACTTTATTGCATTATTTAAAGACTTTGCTGCATTATTTAAGGAATTTGCTGCATTATTTAAGGACTTGGCTGGATTATTTAAGGACTTTGCTGCATTATTTAAGGACTCTGCTGCATTATTTAAGGACTTTGTTGCATTATTTAAGGACTCTGCTGCATTATTTAATGACTTTGCTGCATTATTTAAGGACTCTGCTGCATTATTTAAGGACTTTGCTGCGGTATTTAAGGACTCTGCAGCATTATTTGATGACTTTGCTGCTTTATTTAAGGACTCTGCTGCATTATTTAAGGACTTTGCTGCATTATTTAAGGACTCTGATACGGTACTTAAGGACTCTGCTGCATTATTTAAGTACGTTGTTGCATTATTTAAGGACTCTGCTGCATTATTTAAGGACTTTGTTGCATTATTTAAGGACTCTTCTGCATTATTTAAGGACTTTGCTGCATTATTTAAGGACTTTGCCGCATTATTTAAGGACTCTGCTGAATTGTTTAAGGACTTTGCTGCATTATATAAGGACTTTGTTGCATTATTTAAGGACTCTGCTGCATTATTTAAGGACTTTGTTGCATTATTTAAGGACTCTGCTGCATTATTTAAGGACCCTGCTGCGGTATTTCAGTAATCTACTGCATTATTTAAGGACTTTGTTGCATTATTTAAGGACTCTGCTGCATTATTTAAGGACTTTGTTGCATTATTTAAGGACTCTGCTGCATTATTTAAGGATCCTGCTGCGGTATTTCAGTACTCTGCTGCATTATTTAAGGACTTTGCTGCATTATTTAGGGACTTTATTGCATTATTTAAAGACTTTGCTGCATTATGTAAGGAATTTGCTGCATTATTTAAGGACTTGGCTGGATTATTTAAGGACTGTGCTGCATTATTTAATGACTTTGCTGCATTATTTAAAGACTCTGCTGCATTATTTAAGGACTTTGTTGCATTATTTAAGGACTCTCCTGCATTATTTAAGGACTTTGTTGCATTATTTAAGGACTCTGCTGCATTATTTAAGGACCCTGCTGCGGTATTTCAGAACTCTGCTGAATTATTTAAGGACTTTTCTGCATTATTTATGGACTTTATTGCATTATTTAAGGACTCTGCTGCATTATTTAAGGAATTTGCTGCATTATTTAAGGACTCTGCTGCATTATTTAATGACTTTGCTGCATTATTTAAGGACTCTGCTGCATTATTTAAGGACTTTGCTGCGGTATTTAAGGACTCTGCAGCATTATTTAATGACTTTGCTGCATTATTTAAGGACTTTGCTGCGGTATTTAAGGACTTTATTGCATTATTTAAGGACTGTTCTGCATTATTTAAGGACTTTGTTGCATTATTTAAGGACTCTGCTACGTTACTTAAGGACTCTGCTGCATTATTTAAGTACTTTGTTGCATTATTTAAGGACTCTGCTGCATTATTTAAGGACTTTGCTGCATTATTTAAGGACTCTGCTGCATTATTTAAGGACTTTGCTGCATTATTTAAGGACTCTGCTGCATTATTTAAGGACTTTGCTGCATTATTTAAGGACTCTGCTGCATTATTTAAGGACTTTGTTGCATTATTTAAGGACTCTGCTGCATTATTTAAGGACCCTGCTGCGGTATTTCAGTACTCTGCTGCATTATTTAAGGACTTTGCTGCATTATTTATGGACTTTATTGCATTATTTAAAGACTTTGCTGCATTATTTAAGGAATTTGCTGCATTATTTAAGGACTTTGCTGCATTATTTAAGGACTCTGCTGCATTATTTAAGGACTTTGTTGCATTATTTAAGGACTCTGCTGCATTATTTAAGGACTTTGTTGCATTATTTAAGGACTCTGCTGCATTATTTAAGGACCCTGCTGCGGTATTTCAGTACTCTGCTGAATTATTTAAGGACTTTGCTGCATTATTTGTGGACTTTATTGCATTATTTAAGGACTCTGCTGCATTAGTTAAGGAATTTGCTGCATTATTTAAGGACTCTGCTGCATTATTTAATGACTTTGCTTCATTATTTAAGGACTCTGCTGCATTATTTAAGGACTTTGCTGCGGTATTTAAGGACTCTGCAGCATTATTTAATGACTTTGCTGCTTTATTTAAGGACTCTGCTGCATTATTTAAGGACTTTGCTGCATTATTTAAGGACTCTGATACGGTACTTAAGGACTCTGCTGCATTACTTAAGTACTTTGTTGCATTATTTAAGGACTCTGCTGCATTATTTAAGGACTTTGCTGCATTATTTAAGGACTCTGCTGCATTATTTAAGGACTTTGCTGCATTATTTAAGGACTCTGCTGCATTATTTAACGACTTTGTTGCATTATTTAAGGACTCTGCTGCATTATTTAATTACTTTGTTGCATTATTTAAGGACTCTGCTGCATTATTTAAGGACCCTGCTGCGGTATTTCAGTATACTCTGCTGAATTATTTAAGGACTTTGCTGCATTATTTATGGACTTTATTGCATTATTTAAGGACTCTGCTGCATTATTTAAGGAATTTGCTGCATTATTTAGGTACTCTGCTGCATTATTTAAGGACTTTGCTGCGGTATTTAAGGACTTTATTGCATTATTTAAGGACTGTTCTGCATTATTTAAGGACTTTGTTGCATTATTTAAGGACTCTGCTACGGTACTTAAGGACTCTGCTGCATTATTTAAGTACTTTGTTGCATTATTTAAGGACTCTGCTGCATTATTTAAGGACCCTTCTGCCGTATTTCAGTACTCTGCTGCATTATTTAAGGACTTTGCTGCATTATTTTTGGACTTTATTGCATTATTTAAAGACTTTGCTGCATTATTTAAGGAATTTGCTGCATTATTTAAGGACTTGGCTGGATTATTTAAGGACTTTGCTGCATTATTTAAGGACTCTGCTGCATTATTTAAGGACTTTGTTGCATTATTTAAGGACTCTGCTGCATTATTTCATGACTTTGCTGCATTATTTAAGGACTCTGCTGCATTATTTAAGGACTTTGCTGCGGTATTTAAGGACTCTGCAGCATTATTTGATGACTTTGCTGCTTTATTTAAGGACTCTGCTGCATTATTTAAGGACTTTGCTGCATTATTTAAGGACTCTGATACGGTACTTAAGGACTCTGCTGCATTATTTAAGTACGTTGTTGCATTATTTAAGGACTCTGCTGCATTATTTAAGGACTTTATTGCATTATTTAAGGACTCTTCTGCATTATTTAAGGACTTTGCTGCATTATTTAAGGACTTTGCCGCATTATTTAAGGACTCTGCTGAATTGTTTAAGGACTTTGCTGCATTATATAAGGACTTTGTTGCATTATTTAAGGACTCTGCTGCATTATTTAAGGACTTTGTTGCATTATTTAAGGACTCTGCTGCATTATTTAAGGACCCTGCTGCGGTATTTCAGTAATCTACTGCATTATTTAAGGACTTTGTTGCATTATTTAAGGACTCTGCTGCATTATTTAAGGACTTTGTTGCATTATTTAAGGACTCTGCTGCATTATTTAAGGATCCTGCTGCGGTATTTCAGTACTCTGCTGCATTATTTAAGGACTTTGCTGCATTATTTAGGGACTTTATTGCATTATTTAAAGGCTTTGCTGCATTATGTAAGGAATTTGCTGCATTATTTAAGGACTTGGCTGGATTATTTAAGGACTGTGCTGCATTATTTAATGACTTTGCTGCATTATTTAAAGACTCTGCTGCATTATTTAAGGACTTTGTTGCATTATTTAAGGACTCTCCTGCATTATTTAAGGACTTTGTTGCATTATTTAAGGACTCTGCTGCATTATTTAAGGACCCTGCTGCGGTATTTCAGAACTCTGCTGAATTATTTAAGGACTTTTCTGCATTATTTATGGACTTTATTGCATTATTTAAGGACTCTGCTGCATTATTTAAGGAATTTGCTGCATTATTTAAGGACTCTGCTGCATTATTTAATGACTTTGCTGCATTATTTAAGGACTCTGCTGCATTATTTAAGGACTTTGCTGCGGTATTTAAGGACTCTGCAGCATTATTTAATGACTTTGCTGCATTATTTAAGGACTTTGCTGCGGTATTTAAGGACTTTATTGCATTATTTAAGGACTGTTCTGCATTATTTAAGGACTTTGTTGCATTATTTAAGGACTCTGCTACGTTACTTAAGGACTCTGCTGCATTATTTAAGTACTTTGTTGCATTATTTAAGGACTCTGCTGCATTATTTAAGGACTTTGCTGCATTATTTAAGGACTCTGCTGCATTATTTAAGGACTTTGCTGCATTATTTAAGGACTCTGCTGCATTATTTAAGGACTTTGCTGCATTATTTAAGGACTCTGCTGCATTATTTAAGGACTTTGTTGCATTATTTAAGGACTCTGCTGCATTATTTAAGGACCCTGCTGCGGTATTTCAGTACTCTGCTGCATTATTTAAGGACTTTGCTGCATTATTTATGGACTTTATTGCATTATTTAAAGACTTTGCTGCATTATTTAAGGAATTTGCTGCATTATTTAAGGACTTGGCTGGATTATTTAAGGACTGTGCTGCATTATTTAAGGACTTTGCTGCATTATTTAAGGACTCTGCTGCATTATTTAAGGACTTTGTTGCATTATTTAAGGACTCTGCTGCATTATTTAAGGACTTTGTTGCATTATTTAAGGACTCTGCTGCATTATTTAAGGACCCTGCTGCGGTATTTCAGTACTCTGCTGCATTATTTAAGGACTTTGCTGCATTATTTTTGGACTTTATTGCATTATTTAAAGACTTTGCTGCATTATTTAAGGAATTTGCTGCATTATTTAAGGACTTGGCTGGATTATTTAAGGACTTTGCTGCATTATTTAAGGACTCTGCTGCATTATTTAAGGACTTTGTTGCATTATTTAAGGACTCTGCTGCATTATTTAATGACTTTGCTGCATTATTTAAGGACTCTGCTGCATTATTTAAGGACTTTGCTGCGGTATTTAAGGACTCTGCAGCATTATTTGATGACTTTGCTGCTTTATTTAAGGACTCTGCTGCATTATTTAAGGACTTTGCTGCATTATTTAAGGACTCTGATACGGTACTTAAGGACTCTGCTGCATTATTTAAGTACGTTGTTGCATTATTTAAGGACTCTGCTGCATTATTTAAGGACTTTGTTGCATTATTTAAGGACTCTTCTGCATTATTTAAGGACTTTGCTGCATTATTTAAGGACTTTGCCGCATTATTTAAGGACTCTGCTGAATTGTTTAAGGACTTTGCTGCATTATATAAGGACTTTGTTGCATTATTTAAGGACTCTGCTGCATTATTTAAGGACCCTGCTGCGGTATTTCAGTAATCTACTGCATTATTTAAGGACTTTGTTGCATTATTTAAGGACTCTGCTGCATTATTTAAGGACTTTGTTGCATTATTTAAGGACTCTGCTGCATTATTTAAGGATCCTGCTGCGGTATTTCAGTACTCTGCTGCATTATTTAAGGACTTTGCTGCATTATTTAGGGACTTTATTGCATTATTTAAAGACTTTGCTGCATTATGTAAGGAATTTGCTGCATTATTTAAGGACTTGGCTGGATTATTTAAGGACTGTGCTGCATTATTTAATGACTTTGCTGCATTATTTAAAGACTCTGCTGCATTATTTAAGGACTTTGTTGCATTATTTAAGGACTCTCCTGCATTATTTAAGGACTTTGTTGCATTATTTAAGGACTCTGCTGCATTATTTAAGGACCCTGCTGCGGTATTTCAGAACTCTGCTGAATTATTTAAGGACTTTTCTGCATTATTTATGGACTTTATTGCATTATTTAAGGACTCTGCTGCATTATTTAAGGAATTTGCTGCATTATTTAAGGACTCTGCTGCATTATTTAATGACTTTGCTGCATTATTTAAGGACTCTGCTGCATTATTTAAGGACTTTGCTGCGGTATTTAAGGACTCTGCAGCATTATTTAATGACTTTGCTGCATTATTTAAGGACTTTGCTGCGGTATTTAAGGACTTTATTGCATTATTTAAGGACTGTTCTGCATTATTTAAGGACTTTGTTGCATTATTTAAGGACTCTGCTACGTTACTTAAGGACTCTGCTGCATTATTTAAGTACTTTGTTGCATTATTTAAGGACTCTGCTGCATTATTTAAGGACTTTGCTGCATTATTTAAGGACTCTGCTGCATTATTTAAGGACTTTGCTGCATTATTTAAGGACTCTGCTGCATTATTTAAGGACTTTGCTGCATTATTTAAGGACTCTGCTGCATTATTTAAGGACTTTGTTGCATTATTTAAGGACTCTGCTGCATTATTTAAGGACCCTGCTGCGGTATTTCAGTACTCTGCTGCATTATTTAAGGACTTTGCTGCATTATTTATGGACTTTATTGCATTATTTAAAGACTTTGCTGCATTATTTAAGGAATTTGCTGCATTATTTAAGGACTTGGCTGGATTATTTAAGGACTGTGCTGCATTATTTAAGGACTTTGCTGCATTATTTAAGGACTCTGCTGCATTATTTAAGGACTTTGTTGCATTATTTAAGGACTCTGCTGCATTATTTAAGGACTTTGTTGCATTATTTAAGGACTCTGCTGCATTATTTAAGGACCCTGCTGCGGTATTTCAGTACTCTGCTGAATTATTTAAGGACTTTGCTGCATTATTTGTGGACTTTATTGCATTATTTAAGGACTCTGCTGCATTAGTTAAGGAATTTGCTGCATTATTTAAGGACTCTGCTGCATTATTTAATGACTTTGCTTCATTATTTAAGGACTCTGCTGCATTATTTAAGGACTTTGCTGCGGTATTTAAGGACTCTGCAGCATTATTTAATGACTTTGCTGCTTTATTTAAGGACTCTGCTGCATTATTTAAGGACTTTGCTGCATTATTTAAGGACTCTGATACGGTACTTAAGGACTCTGCTGCATTACTTAAGTACTTTGTTGCATTATTTAAGGACTCTGCTGCATTATTTAAGGACTTTGCTGCATTATTTAAGGACTCTGCTGCATTATTTAAGGACTTTGCTGCATTATTTAAGGACTCTGCTGCATTATTTAAGGACTTTGCTGCATTATTTAAGGACTCTGCTGCATTATTTAAGGACCTTGTTGCATTATTTAAGGACTCTGCTGCATTATTTAAGGACCCTGCTGCGGTATTTCAGTACTCTGCTGCATTATTTAAGGACTTTGCTGCATTATTTTTGGACTTTATTGCATTATTTAAAGACTTTGCTGCATTATTTAAGGAATTTGCTGCATTATTTAAGGACTTTGCTGGATTATTTAAGGACTTTGCTGCATTATTTAAGGACTTTATTGCATTATATAAGGACTCTGCTGCATTATTTAAGGACTTTGTTGCATTATTTAAGGACTCGGCAGCATTATTTAATGACTTTGCTGCATTATTTAAGGACTTTGCTGCGGTATTTAAGGACTTTATTGCATTATTTAAGGACTGTTCTGCATTATTTAAGGACTTTGTTGCATTATTTAAGGACTCTGCTACAGTACTTAAGGACTCTGCTGCATTATTTAAGTACTTTGTTGCATTATTTAAGGACTCTGCTGCATTATTTAAGGACTTTGCTGCATTATTTAAGGACTCTGCTGCATTATTTAAGGACCCTGCTGCGGTATTTCAGTACTCTGCTGCATTATTTAAGGACTTTGCTGCATTATTTTTGGACTTTATTGCATTATTTAAAGACTTTGCTGCATTATTTAAGGAATTTGCTGCATTATTTAAGGACTTTGCTGGATTATTTAAGGACTTTGCTGCATTATTTAAGGACTTTATTGCATTATTTAAGGACTTTGCTGCATTATTTAAGGACTTTCTTGCATTATTTAAGGACTCTGCTGCATTATTTAAGGAATTTGCTGCATTATTTAAGGACTCTGCTGCATTATTTAAGGACTTTGCTGCATTATTTAAGGACTCTGCTGCATTATTTAAGGACTTTGTTGCATTATTTAAGGACTCTGCTGCATTATTTAAGGACCCTGCTACGGTATTTCAGTAATCTACTGCATTATTTAAGGACTTTGTTGCATTATTTAAGGACTCTGCTGCATTATTTAAGGACCCTGCTGCGGTATTTCAGTACTCTGCTGCATTATTTAAGGACTCTGCTGCATTATTTATGGACTTTATTGTATTATTTAAAGACTTTGCTGAATTATTTAAGGAATTTGCTGCATTATTTAAGGACTTGGCTGGATTATTTAAGGACTCTGCTGCATTATTTAAGGACTTTGCTGCATTATTTAAGGACTCTGCTGCATTATTTAAGGACTTTGTTGCATTATTTAAGGACCCTGCTGCGGTATTTCAGTATACTCTGCTGAATTATTTAAGGACTTTGCTGCATTATTTATGGACTTTATTGCATTATTTAAGGACTCTGCTGCATTATTTAAGGAATTTGCTGCATTATTTAGGTACTCTGCTGCATTATTTAAGGACTTTGCTGCGGTATTTAAGGACTTTATTGCATTATTTAAGGACTGTTCTGCATTATTTAAGGACTTTGTTGCATTATTTAAGGACTCTGCTACGGTACTTAAGGACTCTGCTGCATTATTTAAGTACTTTGTTGCATTATTTAAGGACTCTGCTGCATTATTTAAGGACCCTTCTGCCGTATTTCAGTACTCTGCTGCATTATTTAAGGACTTTGCTGCATTATTTTTGGACTTTATTGCATTATTTAAAGACTTTGCTGCATTATTTAAGGAATTTGCTGCATTATTTAAGGACTTGGCTGGATTATTTAAGGACTTTGCTGCATTATTTAAGGACTCTGCTGCATTATTTAAGGACTTTGTTGCATTATTTAAGGACTCTGCTGCATTATTTAAGGACTTTGTTGCATTATTTAAGGACCCTGCTGCATTATTTAAGGACCCTGCTGCGGTATTTCAGTACTCTGCTGAATTATTTAAGGACTTTGCTGCATTATTTATGGACTTTATTGCATTATTTAAGGACTCTGCTGCATTAGTTAAGGAATTTGCTGCATTATTTAAGGACTCTGCTGCATTATTTAATGACTTTGCTGCATTATTTAAGGACTCTGCTGCATTATTTAAGGACTTTGCTGCGGTATTTAAGGACTCTGCAGCATTATTTAATGACTTTGCTGCTTTATTTAAGGACTCTGCTGCATTATTTAAGGACTCTGCTGCATTATTTAAGGACTCTGATACGGTACTTAAGGACTCTGCTGCATTATTTAAGTACTTTGTTGCATTATTTAAGGACTCTGCTGCATTATTTAAGGAATTTGTTGCATTATTTAAGGACTCTTCTGCATTATTTAAGGAGTTTGTTGCATTATTTAAGGACTTTGCTGCATTATTTAAGGACTCTGCTGCATTATTTAAGGACTTTGCTGCATTATTTAAGGACTCTGCTGCATTATTTAATGACTTTGCTGCATTATTTAAGGACTCTGCTGCATTATTTAAGGACTTTGCTGCGGTATTTAAGGACTCTGCAGCATTATTTGATGACTTTGCTGCTTTATTTAAGGACTCTGCTGCATTATTTAAGGACTTTGCTGCATTATTTAAGGACTCTGATACGGTACTTAAGGACTCTGCTGCATTATTTAAGTACGTTGTTGCATTATTTAAGGACTCTGCTGCATTATTTAAGGACTTTGTTGCATTATTTAAGGACTCTTCTGCATTATTTAAGGACTTTGCTGCATTATTTAAGGACTTTGCCGCATTATTTAAGGACTCTGCTGAATTGTTTAAGGACTTTGCTGCATTATATAAGGACTTTGTTGCATTATTTAAGGACTCTGCTGCATTATTTAAGGACTTTGTTGCATTATTTAAGGACTCTGCTGCATTATTTAAGGACCCTGCTGCGGTATTTCAGTAATCTACTGCATTATTTAAGGACTTTGTTGCATTATTTAAGGACTCTGCTGCATTATTTAAGGACTTTGTTGCATTATTTAAGGACTCTGCTGCATTATTTAAGGATCCTGCTGCGGTATTTCAGTACTCTGCTGCATTATTTAAGGACTTTGCTGCATTATTTAGGGACTTTATTGCATTATTTAAAGACTTTGCTGCATTATGTAAGGAATTTGCTGCATTATTTAAGGACTTGGCTGGATTATTTAAGGACTGTGCTGCATTATTTAATGACTTTGCTGCATTATTTAAAGACTCTGCTGCATTATTTAAGGACTTTGTTGCATTATTTAAGGACTCTCCTGCATTATTTAAGGACTTTGTTGCATTATTTAAGGACTCTGCTGCATTATTTAAGGACCCTGCTGCGGTATTTCAGAACTCTGCTGAATTATTTAAGGACTTTTCTGCATTATTTATGGACTTTATTGCATTATTTAAGGACTCTGCTGCATTATTTAAGGAATTTGCTGCATTATTTAAGGACTCTGCTGCATTATTTAATGACTTTGCTGCATTATTTAAGGACTCTGCTGCATTATTTAAGGACTTTGCTGCGGTATTTAAGGACTCTGCAGCATTATTTAATGACTTTGCTGCATTATTTAAGGACTTTGCTGCGGTATTTAAGGACTTTATTGCATTATTTAAGGACTGTTCTGCATTATTTAAGGACTTTGTTGCATTATTTAAGGACTCTGCTACGTTACTTAAGGACTCTGCTGCATTATTTAAGTACTTTGTTGCATTATTTAAGGACTCTGCTGCATTATTTAAGGACTTTGCTGCATTATTTAAGGACTCTGCTGCATTATTTAAGGACTTTGCTGCATTATTTAAGGACTCTGCTGCATTATTTAAGGACTTTGCTGCATTATTTAAGGACTCTGCTGCATTATTTAAGGACTTTGTTGCATTATTTAAGGACTCTGCTGCATTATTTAAGGACCCTGCTGCGGTATTTCAGTACTCTGCTGCATTATTTAAGGACTTTGCTGCATTATTTATGGACTTTATTGCATTATTTAAAGACTTTGCTGCATTATTTAAGGAATTTGCTGCATTATTTAAGGACTTGGCTGGATTATTTAAGGACTGTGCTGCATTATTTAAGGACTTTGCTGCATTATTTAAGGACTCTGCTGCATTATTTAAGGACTTTGTTGCATTATTTAAGGACTCTGCTGCATTATTTAAGGACTTTGTTGCATTATTTAAGGACTCTGCTGCATTATTTAAGGACCCTGCTGCGGTATTTCAGTACTCTGCTGCATTATTTAAGGACTTTGCTGCATTATTTTTGGACTTTATTGCATTATTTAAAGACTTTGCTGCATTATTTAAGGAATTTGCTGCATTATTTAAGGACTTGGCTGGATTATTTAAGGACTTTGCTGCATTATTTAAGGACTCTGCTGCATTATTTAAGGACTTTGTTGCATTATTTAAGGACTCTGCTGCATTATTTAATGACTTTGCTGCATTATTTAAGGACTCTGCTGCATTATTTAAGGACTTTGCTGCGGTATTTAAGGACTCTGCAGCATTATTTGATGACTTTGCTGCTTTATTTAAGGACTCTGCTGCATTATTTAAGGACTTTGCTGCATTATTTAAGGACTCTGATACGGTACTTAAGGACTCTGCTGCATTATTTAAGTACGTTGTTGCATTATTTAAGGACTCTGCTGCATTATTTAAGGACTTTGCTGCATTATTTAAGGACTTTGCCGCATTATTTAAGGACTCTGCTGAATTGTTTAAGGACTTTGCTGCATTATATAAGGACTTTGTTGCATTATTTAAGGACTCTGCTGCATTATTTAAGGACTTTGTTGCATTATTTAAGGACTCTGCTGCATTATTTAAGGACCCTGCTGCGGTATTTCAGTAATCTACTGCATTATTTAAGGACTTTGTTGCATTATTTAAGGACTCTGCTGCATTATTTAAGGACTTTGTTGCATTATTTAAGGACTCTGCTGCATTATTTAAGGATCCTGCTGCGGTATTTCAGTACTCTGCTGCATTATTTAAGGACTTTGCTGCATTATTTAGGGACTTTATTGCATTATTTAAAGACTTTGCTGCATTATGTAAGGAATTTGCTGCATTATTTAAGGACTTGGCTGGATTATTTAAGGACTGTGCTGCATTATTTAATGACTTTGCTGCATTATTTAAAGACTCTGCTGCATTATTTAAGGACTTTGTTGCATTATTTAAGGACTCTCCTGCATTATTTAAGGACTTTGTTGCATTATTTAAGGACTCTGCTGCATTATTTAAGGACCCTGCTGCGGTATTTCAGAACTCTGCTGAATTATTTAAGGACTTTTCTGCATTATTTATGGACTTTATTGCATTATTTAAGGACTCTGCTGCATTATTTAAGGAATTTGCTGCATTATTTAAGGACTCTGCTGCATTATTTAATGACTTTGCTGCATTATTTAAGGACTCTGCTGCATTATTTAAGGACTTTGCTGCGGTATTTAAGGACTCTGCAGCATTATTTAATGACTTTGCTGCATTATTTAAGGACTTTGCTGCGGTATTTAAGGACTTTATTGCATTATTTAAGGACTGTTCTGCATTATTTAAGGACTTTGTTGCATTATTTAAGGACTCTGCTACGTTACTTAAGGACTCTGCTGCATTATTTAAGTACTTTGTTGCATTATTTAAGGACTCTGCTGCATTATTTAAGGACTTTGCTGCATTATTTAAGGACTCTGCTGCATTATTTAAGGACTTTGCTGCATTATTTAAGGACTCTGCTGCATTATTTAAGGACTTTGCTGCATTATTTAAGGACTCTGCTGCATTATTTAAGGACTTTGTTGCATTATTTAAGGACTCTGCTGCATTATTTAAGGACCCTGCTGCGGTATTTCAGTACTCTGCTGCATTATTTAAGGACTTTGCTGCATTATTTATGGACTTTATTGCATTATTTAAAGACTTTGCTGCATTATTTAAGGAATTTGCTGCATTATTTAAGGACTTGGCTGGATTATTTAAGGACTGTGCTGCATTATTTAAGGACTTTGCTGCATTATTTAAGGACTCTGCTGCATTATTTAAGGACTTTGTTGCATTATTTAAGGACTCTGCTGCATTATTTAAGGACTTTGTTGCATTATTTAAGGACTCTGCTGCATTATTTAAGGACCCTGCTGCGGTATTTCAGTACTCTGCTGAATTATTTAAGGACTTTGCTGCATTATTTGTGGACTTTATTGCATTATTTAAGGACTCTGCTGCATTAGTTAAGGAATTTGCTGCATTATTTAAGGACTCTGCTGCATTATTTAATGACTTTGCTTCATTATTTAAGGACTCTGCTGCATTATTTAAGGACTTTGCTGCGGTATTTAAGGACTCTGCAGCATTATTTAATGACTTTGCTGCTTTATTTAAGGACTCTGCTGCATTATTTAAGGACTTTGCTGCATTATTTAAGGACTCTGATACGGTACTTAAGGACTCTGCTGCATTACTTAAGTACTTTGTTGCATTATTTAAGGACTCTGCTGCATTATTTAAGGACTTTGCTGCATTATTTAAGGACTCTGCTGCATTATTTAAGGACTTTGCTGCATTATTTAAGGACTCTGCTGCATTATTTAAGGACTTTGCTGCATTATTTAAGGACTCTGCTGCATTATTTAAGGACCTTGTTGCATTATTTAAGGACTCTGCTGCATTATTTAAGGACCCTGCTGCGGTATTTCAGTACTCTGCTGCATTATTTAAGGACTTTGCTGCATTATTTTTGGACTTTATTGCATTATTTAAAGACTTTGCTGCATTATTTAAGGAATTTGCTGCATTATTTAAGGACTTTGCTGGATTATTTAAGGACTTTGCTGCATTATTTAAGGACTTTATTGCATTATATAAGGACTCTGCTGCATTATTTAAGGACTTTGTTGCATTATTTAAGGACTCGGCAGCATTATTTAATGACTTTGCTGCATTATTTAAGGACTTTGCTGCGGTATTTAAGGACTTTATTGCATTATTTAAGGACTGTTCTGCATTATTTAAGGACTTTGTTGCATTATTTAAGGACTCTGCTACAGTACTTAAGGACTCTGCTGCATTATTTAAGTACTTTGTTGCATTATTTAAGGACTCTGCTGCATTATTTAAGGACTTTGCTGCATTATTTAAGGACTCTGCTGCATTATTTAAGGACCCTGCTGCGGTATTTCAGTACTCTGCTGCATTATTTAAGGACTTTGCTGCATTATTTTTGGACTTTATTGCATTATTTAAAGACTTTGCTGCATTATTTAAGGAATTTGCTGCATTATTTAAGGACTTTGCTGGATTATTTAAGGACTTTGCTGCATTATTTAAGGACTTTATTGCATTATTTAAGGACTTTGCTGCATTATTTAAGGACTTTCTTGCATTATTTAAGGACTCTGCTGCATTATTTAAGGAATTTGCTGCATTATTTAAGGACTCTGCTGCATTATTTAAGGACTTTGCTGCATTATTTAAGGACTCTGCTGCATTATTTAAGGACTTTGTTGCATTATTTAAGGACTCTGCTGCATTATTTAAGGACCCTGCTACGGTATTTCAGTAATCTACTGCATTATTTAAGGACTTTGTTGCATTATTTAAGGACTCTGCTGCATTATTTAAGGACCCTGCTGCGGTATTTCAGTACTCTGCTGCATTATTTAAGGACTCTGCTGCATTATTTATGGACTTTATTGTATTATTTAAAGACTTTGCTGAATTATTTAAGGAATTTGCTGCATTATTTAAGGACTTGGCTGGATTATTTAAGGACTCTGCTGCATTATTTAAGGACTTTGCTGCATTATTTAAGGACTCTGCTGCATTATTTAAGGACTTTGTTGCATTATTTAAGGACCCTGCTGCGGTATTTCAGTATACTCTGCTGAATTATTTAAGGACTTTGCTGCATTATTTATGGACTTTATTGCATTATTTAAGGACTCTGCTGCATTATTTAAGGAATTTGCTGCATTATTTAGGTACTCTGCTGCATTATTTAAGGACTTTGCTGCGGTATTTAAGGACTTTATTGCATTATTTAAGGACTGTTCTGCATTATTTAAGGACTTTGTTGCATTATTTAAGGACTCTGCTAAGTACTTAAGGACTCTGCTGCATTATTTAAGTACTTTGTTGCATTATTTAAGGACTCTGCTGCATTATTTAAGGACCCTTCTGCCGTATTTCAGTACTCTGCTGCATTATTTAAGGACTTTGCTGCATTATTTTTGGACTTTATTGCATTATTTAAAGACTTTGCTGCATTATTTAAGGAATTTGCTGCATTATTTAAGGACTTGGCTGGATTATTTAAGGACTTTGCTGCATTATTTAACGACTCTGCTGCATTATTTAAGGACTTTGTTGCATTATTTAAGGACTCTGCTGCATTATTTAAGGACTTTGTTGCATTATTTAAGGACCCTGCTGCATTATTTAAGGACCCTGCTGCGGTATTTCAGTACTCTGCTGAATTATTTAAGGACTTTGCTGCATTATTTATGGACTTTATTGCATTATTTAAGGACTCTGCTGCATTAGTTAAGGAATTTGCTGCATTATTTAAGGACTCTGCTGCATTATTTAATGACTTTGCTGCATTATTTAAGGACTCTGCTGCATTATTTAAGGACTTTGCTGCGGTATTTAAGGACTCTGCAGCATTATTTAATGACTTTGCTGCTTTATTTAAGGACTCTGCTGCATTATTTAAGGACTCTGCTGCATTATTTAAGGACTCTGATACGGTACTTAAGGACTCTGCTGCATTATTTAAGTACTTTGTTGCATTATTTAAGGACTCTGCTGCATTATTTAAGGAATTTGTTGCATTATTTAAGGACTCTTCTGCATTATTTAAGGAGTTTGTTGCATTATTTAAGGACTTTGCTGCATTATTTAAGGACTCTGCTGCATTATTTAAGGACTTTGCTGCATTATTTAAGGACTCTGCTGCATTATTTAATGACTTTGCTGCATTATTTAAGGACTCTGCTGCATTATTTAAGGACTTTGCTGCGGTATTTAAGGACTCTGCAGCATTATTTGATGACTTTGCTGCTTTATTTAAGGACTCTGCTGCATTATTTAAGGACTTTGCTGCATTATTTAAGGACTCTGATACGGTACTTAAGGACTCTGCTGCATTATTTAAGTACGTTGTTGCATTATTTAAGGACTCTGCTGCATTATTTAAGGACTTTGTTGCATTATTTAAGGACTCTTCTGCATTATTTAAGGACTTTGCTGCATTATTTAAGGACTTTGCCGCATTATTTAAGGACTCTGCTGAATTGTTTAAGGACTTTGCTGCATTATATAAGGACTTTGTTGCATTATTTAAGGACTCTGCTGCATTATTTAAGGACTTTGTTGCATTATTTAAGGACTCTGCTGCATTATTTAAGGACCCTGCTGCGGTATTTCAGTAATCTACTGCATTATTTAAGGACTTTGTTGCATTATTTAAGGACTCTGCTGCATTATTTAAGGACTTTGTTGCATTATTTAAGGACTCTGCTGCATTATTTAAGGATCCTGCTGCGGTATTTCAGTACTCTGCTGCATTATTTAAGGACTTTGCTGCATTATTTAGGGACTTTATTGCATTATTTAAAGACTTTGCTGCATTATGTAAGGAATTTGCTGCATTATTTAAGGACTTGGCTGGATTATTTAAGGACTGTGCTGCATTATTTAATGACTTTGCTGCATTATTTAAAGACTCTGCTGCATTATTTAAGGACTTTGTTGCATTATTTAAGGACTCTCCTGCATTATTTAAGGACTTTGTTGCATTATTTAAGGACTCTGCTGCATTATTTAAGGACCCTGCTGCGGTATTTCAGAACTCTGCTGAATTATTTAAGGACTTTTCTGCATTATTTATGGACTTTATTGCATTATTTAAGGACTCTGCTGCATTATTTAAGGAATTTGCTGCATTATTTAAGGACTCTGCTGCATTATTTAATGACTTTGCTGCATTATTTAAGGACTCTGCTGCATTATTTAAGGACTTTGCTGCGGTATTTAAGGACTCTGCAGCATTATTTAATGACTTTGCTGCATTATTTAAGGACTTTGCTGCGGTATTTAAGGACTTTATTGCATTATTTAAGGACTGTTCTGCATTATTTAAGGACTTTGTTGCATTATTTAAGGACTCTGCTACGTTACTTAAGGACTCTGCTGCATTATTTAAGTACTTTGTTGCATTATTTAAGGACTCTGCTGCATTATTTAAGGACTTTGCTGCATTATTTAAGGACTCTGCTGCATTATTTAAGGACTTTGCTGCATTATTTAAGGACTCTGCTGCATTATTTAAGGACTTTGCTGCATTATTTAAGGACTCTGCTGCATTATTTAAGGACTTTGTTGCATTATTTAAGGACTCTGCTGCATTATTTAAGGACCCTGCTGCGGTATTTCAGTACTCTGCTGCATTATTTAAGGACTTTGCTGCATTATTTATGGACTTTATTGCATTATTTAAAGACTTTGCTGCATTATTTAAGGAATTTGCTGCATTATTTAAGGACTTGGCTGGATTATTTAAGGACTGTGCTGCATTATTTAAGGACTTTGCTGCATTATTTAAGGACTCTGCTGCATTATTTAAGGACTTTGTTGCATTATTTAAGGACTCTGCTGCATTATTTAAGGACTTTGTTGCATTATTTAAGGACTCTGCTGCATTATTTAAGGACCCTGCTGCGGTATTTCAGTACTCTGCTGCATTATTTAAGGACTTTGCTGCATTATTTTTGGACTTTATTGCATTATTTAAAGACTTTGCTGCATTATTTAAGGAATTTGCTGCATTATTTAAGGACTTGGCTGGATTATTTAAGGACTTTGCTGCATTATTTAAGGACTCTGCTGCATTATTTAAGGACTTTGTTGCATTATTTAAGGACTCTGCTGCATTATTTAATGACTTTGCTGCATTATTTAAGGACTCTGCTGCATTATTTAAGGACTTCGCTGCGGTATTTAAGGACTCTGCAGCATTATTTGATGACTTTGCTGCTTTATTTAAGGACTCTGCTGCATTATTTAAGGACTTTGCTGCATTATTTAAGGACTCTGATACGGTACTTAAGGACTCTGCTGCATTATTTAAGTACGTTGTTGCATTATTTAAGGACTCTTCTGCATTATTTAAGGACTTTGCTGCATTATTTAAGGACTTTGCCGCATTATTTAAGGACTCTGCTGAATTGTTTAAGGACTTTGCTGCATTATATAAGGACTTTGTTGCATTATTTAAGGACTCTGCTGCATTATTTAAGGACTTTGTTGCATTATTTAAGGACTCTGCTGCATTATTTAAGGACCCTGCTGCGGTATTTCAGTAATCTACTGCATTATTTAAGGACTTTGTTGCATTATTTAAGGACTCTGCTGCATTATTTAAGGACTTTGTTGCATTATTTAAGGACTCTGCTGCATTATTTAAGGATCCTGCTGCGGTATTTCAGTACTCTGCTGCATTATTTAAGGACTTTGCTGCATTATTTAGGGACTTTATTGCATTATTTAAAGACTTTGCTGCATTATGTAAGGAATTTGCTGCATTATTTAAGGACTTGGCTGGATTATTTAAGGACTGTGCTGCATTATTTAATGACTTTGCTGCATTATTTAAAGACTCTGCTGCATTATTTAAGGACTTTGTTGCATTATTTAAGGACTCTCCTGCATTATTTAAGGACTTTGTTGCATTATTTAAGGACTCTGCTGCATTATTTAAGGACCCTGCTGCGGTATTTCAGAACTCTGCTGAATTATTTAAGGACTTTTCTGCATTATTTATGGACTTTATTGCATTATTTAAGGACTCTGCTGCATTATTTAAGGAATTTGCTGCATTATTTAAGGACTCTGCTGCATTATTTAATGACTTTGCTGCATTATTTAAGGACTCTGCTGCATTATTTAAGGACTTTGCTGCGGTATTTAAGGACTCTGCAGCATTATTTAATGACTTTGCTGCATTATTTAAGGACTTTGCTGCGGTATTTAAGGACTTTATTGCATTATTTAAGGACTGTTCTGCATTATTTAAGGACTTTGTTGCATTATTTAAGGACTCTGCTACGTTACTTAAGGACTCTGCTGCATTATTTAAGTACTTTGTTGCATTATTTAAGGACTCTGCTGCATTATTTAAGGACTTTGCTGCATTATTTAAGGACTCTGCTGCATTATTTAAGGACTTTGCTGCATTATTTAAGGACTCTGCTGCATTATTTAAGGACTTTGCTGCATTATTTAAGGACTCTGCTGCATTATTTAAGGACTTTGTTGCATTATTTAAGGACTCTGCTGCATTATTTAAGGACCCTGCTGCGGTATTTCAGTACTCTGCTGCATTATTTAAGGACTTTGCTGCATTATTTATGGACTTTATTGCATTATTTAAAGACTTTGCTGCATTATTTAAGGAATTTGCTGCATTATTTAAGGACTTGGCTGGATTATTTAAGGACTGTGCTGCATTATTTAAGGACTTTGCTGCATTATTTAAGGACTCTGCTGCATTATTTAAGGACTTTGTTGCATTATTTAAGGACTCTGCTGCATTATTTAAGGACTTTGTTGCATTATTTAAGGACTCTGCTGCATTATTTAAGGACCCTGCTGCGGTATTTCAGTACTCTGCTGAATTATTTAAGGACTTTGCTGCATTATTTGTGGACTTTATTGCATTATTTAAGGACTCTGCTGCATTAGTTAAGGAATTTGCTGCATTATTTAAGGACTCTGCTGCATTATTTAATGACTTTGCTTCATTATTTAAGGACTCTGCTGCATTATTTAAGGACTTTGCTGCGGTATTTAAGGACTCTGCAGCATTATTTAATGACTTTGCTGCTTTATTTGAGGACTCTGCTGCATTATTTAAGGACTTTGCTGCATTATTTAAGGACTCTGATACGGTACTTAAGGACTCTGCTGCATTACTTAAGTACTTTGTTGCATTATTTAAGGACTCTGCTGCATTATTTAAGGACTTTGCTGCATTATTTAAGGACTCTGCTGCATTATTTAAGGACTTTGCTGCATTATTTAAGGACTCTGCTGCATTATTTAAGGACTTTGCTGCATTATTTAAGGACTCTGCTGCATTATTTAAGGACCTTGTTGCATTATTTAAGGACTCTGCTGCATTATTTAAGGACCCTGCTGCGGTATTTCAGTACTCTGCTGCATTATTTAAGGACTTTGCTGCATTATTTTTGGACTTTATTGCATTATTTAAAGACTTTGCTGCATTATTTAAGGAATTTGCTGCATTATTTAAGGACTTTGCTGGATTATTTAAGGACTTTGCTGCATTATTTAAGGACTTTATTGCATTATATAAGGACTCTGCTGCATTATTTAAGGACTTTGTTGCATTATTTAAGGACTCGGCAGCATTATTTAATGACTTTGCTGCATTATTTAAGGACTTTGCTGCGGTATTTAAGGACTTTATTGCATTATTTAAGGACTGTTCTGCATTATTTAAGGACTTTGTTGCATTATTTAAGGACTCTGCTACAGTACTTAAGGACTGTGCTGCATTATTTAAGTACTTTGTTGCATTATTTAAGGACTCTGCTGCATTATTTAAGGACTTTGCTGCATTATTTAAGGACTCTGCTGCATTATTTAAGGACTTTGCTGCATTATTTAAGGACTCTGCTGCATTATTTAAGGACTTTGCTGCATTATTTAAGGACTCTGATATGGTACTTAAGAACTCTGCTGCATTATTTAAGTACTTTGTTGCATTATTTAAGGACTCTGCTGCATTATTTAAGGACTTTGTTGCATTATTTAAGGCCTCTTCTGCATTATTTAAGGACTTTGTTGCATTATTTAAGGACTTTGCTGCATTATTTAAGGACTTTGCTGCATTATTTAAGGACTCTGCTGCATTATTTAAGGAACTTGCTTCATTATTTAAGGACTCTGCTGCATTATTTAATGACTTTGCTGCATTATTTAAGGACTCTGCTGCATTATTTAAGGACTTTGCTGCATTATTTAAGGACTCTGCTGCATTATTTAAGGAATTTGCTGCATTATTTAAGGACTCTGCTGCATTATTTAATGACTTTGCTGCATTATTTAAGGACTCTGCTGCATTATTTAAGGACTTTGCTGCGGTATTTAATGACTCTGCAGCATTATTTAATGACTTTGCTGCATTATTTAAGGACTCTGCTGCATTATTTAAGGACTTTGCTGCATTATTTAAGGACTCTGATACGGTACTTAAGAACTCTGCTGCATTATTTAAGTACTTTGTTGCATTATTTAAGGACTCTGCTGCATTATTTAAGGACTTTGTTGCATTATTTAAGGACTCTTCTGCATTATTTAAGGACTTTGTTGCATTATTTAAGGACTCTGCTGCATTATTTAAGGATCCTGCTGCGGTATTTCAGTACTCTGCTGCATTATTTAAGGACTTTGCTGCATTATTTAGGGACTTTATTGCATTATTTAAAGACTTTGCTGCATTATGTAAGGAATTTGCTGCATTATTTAAGGACTTGGCTGGATTATTTAAGGACTGTGCTGCATTATTTAATGACTTTGCTGCATTATTTAAGGACTCTGCTGCATTATTTAAGGACTCTGCTGCATTATTTAACGACTTTGTTGCATTATTTAAGGACTCTGCTGCATTATTTAATTACTTTGTTGCATTATTTAAGGACTCTGCTGCATTATTTAAGGACCCTGCTGCGGTATTTCAGTATACTCTGCTGAATTATTTAAGGACTTTGCTGCATTATTTATGGACTTTATTGCATTATTTAAGGACTCTGCTGCATTATTTAAGGAATTTGCTGCATTATTTAGGTACTCTGCTGCATTATTTAAGGACTTTGCTGCGGTATTTAAGGACTTTATTGCATTATTTAAGGACTGTTCTGCATTATTTAAGGACTTTGTTGCATTATTTAAGGACTCTGCTACGGTACTTAAGGACTCTGCTGCATTATTTAAGTACTTTGTTGCATTATTTAAGGACTCTGCTGCATTATTTAAGGACCCTTCTGCCGTATTTCAGTACTCTGCTGCATTATTTAAGGACTTTGCTGCATTATTTTTGGACTTTATTGCATTATTTAAAGACTTTGCTGCATTATTTAAGGAATTTGCTGCATTATTTAAGGACTTGGCTGGATTATTTAAGGACTTTGCTGCATTATTTAAGGACTCTGCTGCATTATTTAAGGACTTTGTTGCATTATTTAAGGACTCTGCTGCATTATTTAAGGACTTTGTTGCATTATTTAAGGACCCTGCTGCATTATTTAAGGACCCTGCTGCGGTATTTCAGTACTCTGCTGAATTATTTAAGGACTTTGCTGCATTATTTATGGACTTTATTGCATTATTTAAGGACTCTGCTGCATTAGTTAAGGAATTTGCTGCATTATTTAAGGACTCTGCTGCATTATTTAATGACTTTGCTGCATTATTTAAGGACTCTGCTGCATTATTTAAGGACTTTGCTGCGGTATTTAAGGACTCTGCAGCATTATTTAATGACTTTGCTGCTTTATTTAAGGACTCTGCTGCATTATTTAAGGACTCTGCTGCATTATTTAAGGACTCTGATACGGTACTTAAGGACTCTGCTGCATTATTTAAGTACTTTGTTGCATTATTTAAGGACTCTGCTGCATTATTTAAGGAATTTGTTGCATTATTTAAGGACTCTTCTGCATTATTTAAGGAGTTTGTTGCATTATTTAAGGACTTTGCTGCATTATTTAAGGACTCTGCTGCATTATTTAAGGACTTTGCTGCATTATTTAAGGACTCTGCTGCATTATTTAATGACTTTGCTGCATTATTTAAGGACTCTGCTGCATTATTTAAGGACTTTGCTGCGGTATTTAAGGACTCTGCAGCATTATTTGATGACTTTGCTGCTTTATTTAAGGACTCTGCTGCATTATTTAAGGACTTTGCTGCATTATTTAAGGACTCTGATACGGTACTTAAGGACTCTGCTGCATTATTTAAGTACGTTGTTGCATTATTTAAGGACTCTGCTGCATTATTTAAGGACTTTGTTGCATTATTTAAGGACTCTTCTGCATTATTTAAGGACTTTGCTGCATTATTTAAGGACTTTGCCGCATTATTTAAGGACTCTGCTGCATTGTTTAAGGACTTTGCTGCATTATATAAGGACTTTGTTGCATTATTTAAGGACTCTGCTGCATTATTTAAGGACTTTGTTGCATTATTTAAGGACTCTGCTGCATTATTTAAGGACCCTGCTGCGGTATTTCAGTAATCTACTGCATTATTTAAGGACTTTGTTGCATTATTTAAGGACTCTGCTGCATTATTTAAGGACTTTGTTGCATTATTTAAGGACTCTGCTGCATTATTTAAGGAATTTGCTGCATTATTTAAGGACTCTGCTGCATTATTTAATGACTTTGCTGCATTATTTAAGGACTCTGCTGCATTATTTAAGGACTTTGCTGCGGTATTTAAGGACTCTGCAGCATTATTTAATGACTTTGCTGCATTATTAAAGGACTTTGCTGCGGTATTTAAGGACTTTATTGCATTATTTAAGGACTGTTCTGCATTGTTTAAGGACTCTGCTGCATTATTTAAGGACTTTGCTGCATTATTTAAGGACTCTGCTGCATTATTTAAGGACTTTGTTGCATTATTTAAGGACTCTGCTGCATTATTTAAGGACCCTGCTGCGGTATTTCAGTACTCTGCTGCATTATTTAAGGACTTTGCTGCATTATTTATGGACTTTATTGCATTATTTAAAGACTTTGCTGCATTATTTAAGGAATTTGCTGCATTATTTAAGGACTTGGCTGGATTATTTAAGGACTGTGCTGCATTATTTAAGGACTTTGCCGCATTATTTAAGGACTCTGCTGCATTGTTTAATGACTTTGCTGCATTATTTAAAGACTCTGCTGCATTATTTAAGGACTTTGTTGCATTATTTAAGGACTCTCCTGCATTATTTAAGGACTTTGTTGCATTATTTAAGGACTCTGCTGCATTATTTAAGGACCCTGCTGCGGTATTTCAGAACTCTGCTGAATTATTTAAGGACTTTTCTGCATTATTTATGGACTTTATTGCATTATTTAAGGACTCTGCTGCATTATTTAAGGAATTTGCTGCATTATTTAAGGACTCTGCTGCATTATTTAATGACTTTGCTGCATTATTTAAGGACTCTGCTGCATTATTTAAAGACTTTGCTGCGGTATTTAAGGACTCTGCAGCATTATTTAATGACTTTGCTGCATTATTTAAGGACTTTGCTGCGGTATTTAAGGACTTTATTGCATTATTTAAGGACTGTTCTGCATTATTTAAGGACTTTGTTGCATTATTTAAGGACTCTGCTACGTTACTTAAGGACTCTGCTGCATTATTTAAGTACTTTGTTGCATTATTTAAGGACTCTGCTGCATTATTTAAGGACTTTGCTGCATTATTTAAGGACTCTGCTGCATTATTTAAGGACTTTGCTGCATTATTTAAGGACTCTGCTGCATTATTTAAGGACTTTGCTGCATTATTTAAGGACTCTGCTGCATTATTTAAGGACTTTGTTGCATTATTTAAGGACTCTGCTGCATTATTTAAGGACCCTGCTGCGGTATTTCAGTACTCTGCTGCATTATTTAAGGACTTTGCTGCATTATTTATGGACTTTATTGCATTATTTAAAGACTTTGCTGCATTATTTAAGGAATTTGCTGCATTATTTAAGGACTTGGCTGGATTATTTAAGGACTGTGCTGCATTATTTAAGGACTTTGCTGCATTATTTAAGGACTCTGCTGCATTATTTAAGGACTTTGTTGCATTATTTAAGGACTCTGCTGCATTATTTAAGGACTTTGTTGCATTATTTAAGGACTCTGCTGCATTATTTAAGGACCCTGCTGCGGTATTTCAGTACTCTGCTGAATTATTTAAGGACTTTGCTGCATTATTTGTGGACTTTATTGCATTATTTAAGGACTCTGCTGCATTAGTTAAGGAATTTGCTGCATTATTTAAGGACTCTGCTGCATTATTTAATGACTTTGCTTCATTATTTAAGGACTCTGCTGCATTATTTAAGGACTTTGCTGCGGTATTTAAGGACTCTGCAGCATTATTTAATGACTTTGCTGCTTTATTTAAGGACTCTGCTGCATTATTTAAGGACTTTGCTGCATTATTTAAGGACTCTGATACGGTACTTAAGGACTCTGCTGCATTACTTAAGTACTTTGTTGCATTATTTAAGGACTCTGCTGCATTATTTAAGGACTTTGCTGCATTATTTAAGGACTCTGCTGCATTATTTAAGGACTTTGCTGCATTATTTAAGGACTCTGCTGCATTATTTAAGGACTTTGCTGCATTATTTAAGGACTCTGCTGCATTATTTAAGGACCTTGTTGCATTATTTAAGGACTCTGCTGCATTATTTAAGGACCCTGCTGCGGTATTTCAGTACTCTGCTGCATTATTTAAGGACTTTGCTGCATTATTTTTGGACTTTATTGCATTATTTAAAGACTTTGCTGCATTATTTAAGGAATTTGCTGCATTATTTAAGGACTTTGCTGGATTATTTAAGGACTTTGCTGCATTATTTAAGGACTTTATTGCATTATATAAGGACTCTGCTGCATTATTTAAGGACTTTGTTGCATTATTTAAGGACTCGGCAGCATTATTTAATGACTTTGCTGCATTATTTAAGGACTTTGCTGCGGTATTTAAGGACTTTATTGCATTATTTAAGGACTGTTCTGCATTATTTAAGGACTTTGTTGCATTATTTAAGGACTCTGCTACAGTACTTAAGGACTCTGCTGCATTATTTAAGTACTTTGTTGCATTATTTAAGGACTCTGCTGCATTATTTAAGGACTTTGCTGCATTATTTAAGGACTCTGCTGCATTATTTAAGGACTTTGCTGCATTATTTAAGGACTCTGCTGCATTATTTAAGGACTTTGCTGCATTATTTAAGGACTCTGATATGGTACTTAAGAACTCTGCTGCATTATTTAAGTACTTTGTTGCATTATTTAAGGACTCTGCTGCATTATTTAAGGACTTTGTTGCATTATTTAAGGCCTCTTCTGCATTATTTAAGGACTTTGTTGCATTATTTAAGGACTTTGCTGCATTATTTAAGGACTTTGCTGCATTATTTAAGGACTCTGCTGCATTATTTAAGGAACTTGCTTCATTATTTAAGGACTCTGCTGCATTATTTAATGACTTTGCTGCATTATTTAAGGACTCTGCTGCATTATTTAAGGAATTTGCTGCATTATTTAAGGACTCTGCTGCATTATTTAATGACTTTGCTGCATTATTTAAGGACTCTGCTGCATTATTTAAAGACTTTGCTGCGGTATTTAAGGACTCTGCAGCATTATTTAATGACTTTGCTGCATTATTTAAGGACTTTGCTGCGGTATTTAAGGACTTTATTGCATTATTTAAGGACTGTTCTGCATTATTTAAGGACTTTGTTGCATTATTTAAGGACTCTGCTACGTTACTTAAGGACTCTGCTGCATTATTTAAGTACTTTGTTGCATTATTTAAGGACTCTGCTGCATTATTTAAGGACTTTGCTGCATTATTTAAGGACTCTGCTGCATTATTTAAGGACTTTGCTGCATTATTTAAGGACTCTGCTGCATTATTTAAGGACTTTGCTGCATTATTTAAGGACTCTGCTGCATTATTTAAGGACTTTGTTGCATTATTTAAGGACTCTGCTGCATTATTTAAGGACCCTGCTGCGGTATTTCAGTACTCTGCTGCATTATTTAAGGACTTTGCTGCATTATTTATGGACTTTATTGCATTATTTAAAGACTTTGCTGCATTATTTAAGGAATTTGCTGCATTATTTAAGGACTTGGCTGGATTATTTAAGGACTGTGCTGCATTATTTAAGGACTTTGCTGCATTATTTAAGGACTCTGCTGCATTATTTAAGGACTTTGTTGCATTATTTAAGGACTCTGCTGCATTATTTAAGGACTTTGTTGCATTATTTAAGGACTCTGCTGCATTATTTAAGGACCCTGCTGCGGTATTTCAGTACTCTGCTGAATTATTTAAGGACTTTGCTGCATTATTTGTGGACTTTATTGCATTATTTAAGGACTCTGCTGCATTAGTTAAGGAATTTGCTGCATTATTTAAGGACTCTGCTGCATTATTTAATGACTTTGCTTCATTATTTAAGGACTCTGCTGCATTATTTAAGGACTTTGCTGCGGTATTTAAGGACTCTGCAGCATTATTTAATGACTTTGCTGCTTTATTTAAGGACTCTGCTGCATTATTTAAGGACTTTGCTGCATTATTTAAGGACTCTGATACGGTACTTAAGGACTCTGCTGCATTACTTAAGTACTTTGTTGCATTATTTAAGGACTCTGCTGCATTATTTAAGGACTTTGCTGCATTATTTAAGGACTCTGCTGCATTATTTAAGGACTTTGCTGCATTATTTAAGGACTCTGCTGCATTATTTAAGGACTTTGCTGCATTATTTAAGGACTCTGCTGCATTATTTAAGGACCTTGTTGCATTATTTAAGGACTCTGCTGCATTATTTAAGGACCCTGCTGCGGTATTTCAGTACTCTGCTGCATTATTTAAGGACTTTGCTGCATTATTTTTGGACTTTATTGCATTATTTAAAGACTTTGCTGCATTATTTAAGGAATTTGCTGCATTATTTAAGGACTTTGCTGGATTATTTAAGGACTTTGCTGCATTATTTAAGGACTTTATTGCATTATATAAGGACTCTGCTGCATTATTTAAGGACTTTGTTGCATTATTTAAGGACTCGGCAGCATTATTTAATGACTTTGCTGCATTATTTAAGGACTTTGCTGCGGTATTTAAGGACTTTATTGCATTATTTAAGGACTGTTCTGCATTATTTAAGGACTTTGTTGCATTATTTAAGGACTCTGCTACAGTACTTAAGGACTCTGCTGCATTATTTAAGTACTTTGTTGCATTATTTAAGGACTCTGCTGCATTATTTAAGGACTTTGCTGCATTATTTAAGGACTCTGCTGCATTATTTAAGGACTTTGCTGCATTATTTAAGGACTCTGCTGCATTATTTAAGGACTTTGCTGCATTATTTAAGGACTCTGATATGGTACTTAAGAACTCTGCTGCATTATTTAAGTACTTTGTTGCATTATTTAAGGACTCTGCTGCATTATTTAAGGACTTTGTTGCATTATTTAAGGCCTCTTCTGCATTATTTAAGGACTTTGTTGCATTATTTAAGGACTTTGCTGCATTATTTAAGGACTTTGCTGCATTATTTAAGGACTCTGCTGCATTATTTAAGGAACTTGCTTCATTATTTAAGGACTCTGCTGCATTATTTAATGACTTTGCTGCATTATTTAAGGACTCTGCTGCATTATTTAAGGACTTTGCTGCATTATTTAAGGACTCTGCTGCATTATTTAAGGAATTTGCTGCATTATTTAAGGACTCTGCTGCATTATTTAATGACTTTGCTGCATTATTTAAGGACTCTGCTGCATTATTTAAGGACTTTGCTGCGGTATTTAATGACTCTGCAGCATTATTTAATGACTTTGCTGCATTATTTAAGGACTCTGCTGCATTATTTAAGGACTTTGCTGCATTATTTAAGGACTCTGATACGGTACTTAAGAACTCTGCTGCATTATTTAAGTACTTTGTTGCATTATTTAAGGACTCTGCTGCATTATTTAAGGACTTTGTTGCATTATTTAAGGACTCTTCTGCATTATTTAAGGACTTTGTTGCATTATTTAAGGACTCTGCTGCATTATTTAAGGATCCTGCTGCGGTATTTCAGTACTCTGCTGCATTATTTAAGGACTTTGCTGCATTATTTAGGGACTTTATTGCATTATTTAAAGACTTTGCTGCATTATGTAAGGAATTTGCTGCATTATTTAAGGACTTGGCTGGATTATTTAAGGACTGTGCTGCATTATTTAATGACTTTGCTGCATTATTTAAGGACTCTGCTGCATTATTTAAGGACTCTGCTGCATTATTTAACGACTTTGTTGCATTATTTAAGGACTCTGCTGCATTATTTAATTACTTTGTTGCATTATTTAAGGACTCTGCTGCATTATTTAAGGACCCTGCTGCGGTATTTCAGTATACTCTGCTGAATTATTTAAGGACTTTGCTGCATTATTTATGGACTTTATTGCATTATTTAAGGACTCTGCTGCATTATTTAAGGAATTTGCTGCATTATTTAGGTACTCTGCTGCATTATTTAAGGACTTTGCTGCGGTATTTAAGGACTTTATTGCATTATTTAAGGACTGTTCTGCATTATTTAAGGACTTTGTTGCATTATTTAAGGACTCTGCTACGGTACTTAAGGACTCTGCTGCATTATTTAAGTACTTTGTTGCATTATTTAAGGACTCTGCTGCATTATTTAAGGACCCTTCTGCCGTATTTCAGTACTCTGCTGCATTATTTAAGGACTTTGCTGCATTATTTTTGGACTTTATTGCATTATTTAAAGACTTTGCTGCATTATTTAAGGAATTTGCTGCATTATTTAAGGACTTGGCTGGATTATTTAAGGACTTTGCTGCATTATTTAAGGACTCTGCTGCATTATTTAAGGACTTTGTTGCATTATTTAAGGACTCTGCTGCATTATTTAATGACTTTGCTGCATTATTTAAGGACTCTGCTGCATTATTTAAGGACTTTGCTGCGTTATTTAAGGACTCTGCAGCATTATTTGATGACTTTGCTGCTTTATTTAAGGACTCTGCTGCATTATTTAAGGACTTTGCTGCATTATTTAAGGACTCTGATACGGTACTTAAGGACTCTGCTGCATTATTTAAGTACGTTGTTGCATTATTTAAGGACTCTGCTGCATTATTTAAGGACTTTGTTGCATTATTTAAGGACTCTTCTGCATTATTTAAGGACTTTGCTGCATTATTTAAGGACTTTGCCGCATTATTTAAGGACTCTGCTGAATTGTTTAAGGACTTTGCTGCATTATATAAGGACTTTGTTGCATTATTTAAGGACTCTGCTGCATTATTTAAGGACTTTGTTGCATTATTTAAGGACTCTGCTGCATTATTTAAGGACCCTGCTGCGGTATTTCAGTAATCTACTGCATTATTTAAGGACTTTGTTGCATTATTTAAGGACTCTGCTGCATTATTTAAGGACTTTGTTGCATTATTTAAGGACTCTGCTGCATTATTTAAGGATCCTGCTGCGGTATTTCAGTACTCTGCTGCATTATTTAAGGACTTTGCTGCATTATTTAGGGACTTTATTGCATTATTTAAAGACTTTGCTGCATTATGTAAGGAATTTGCTGCATTATTTAAGGACTTGGCTGGATTATTTAAGGACTGTGCTGCATTATTTAATGACTTTGCTGCATTATTTAAAGACTCTGCTGCATTATTTAAGGACTTTGTTGCATTATTTAAGGACTCTCCTGCATTATTTAAGGACTTTGTTGCATTATTTAAGGACTCTGCTGCATTATTTAAGGACCCTGCTGCGGTATTTCAGAACTCTGCTGAATTATTTAAGGACTTTTCTGCATTATTTATGGACTTTATTGCATTATTTAAGGACTCTGCTGCATTATTTAAGGAATTTGCTGCATTATTTAAGGACTCTGCTGCATTATTTAATGACTTTGCTGCATTATTTAAGGACTCTGCTGCATTATTTAAGGACTTTGCTGCGGTATTTAAGGACTCTGCAGCATTATTTAATGACTTTGCTGCATTATTTAAGGACTTTGCTGCGGTATTTAAGGACTTTATTGCATTATTTAAGGACTGTTCTGCATTATTTAAGGACTTTGTTGCATTATTTAAGGACTCTGCTACGTTACTTAAGGACTCTGCTGCATTATTTAAGTACTTTGTTGCATTATTTAAGGACTCTGCTGCATTATTTAAGGACTTTGCTGCATTATTTAAGGACTCTGCTGCATTATTTAAGGACTTTGCTGCATTATTTAAGGACTCTGCTGCATTATTTAAGGACTTTGCTGCATTATTTAAGGACTCTGCTGCATTATTTAAGGACTTTGTTGCATTATTTAAGGACTCTGCTGCATTATTTAAGGACCCTGCTGCGGTATTTCAGTACTCTGCTGCATTATTTAAGGACTTTGCTGCATTATTTATGGACTTTATTGCATTATTTAAAGACTTTGCTGCATTATTTAAGGAATTTGCTGCATTATTTAAGGACTTGGCTGGATTATTTAAGGACTGTGCTGCATTATTTAAGGACTTTGCTGCATTATTTAAGGACTCTGCTGCATTATTTAAGGACTTTGTTGCATTATTTAAGGACTCTGCTGCATTATTTAAGGACTTTGTTGCATTATTTAAGGACTCTGCTGCATTATTTAAGGACCCTGCTGCGGTATTTCAGTACTCTGCTGAATTATTTAAGGACTTTGCTGCATTATTTGTGGACTTTATTGCATTATTTAAGGACTCTGCTGCATTAGTTAAGGAATTTGCTGCATTATTTAAGGACTTTGCTGCATTATTTTTGGACTTTATTGCATTATTTAAAGACTTTGCTGCATTATTTAAGGAATTTGCTGCATTATTTAAGGACTTGGCTGGATTATTTAAGGACTTTGCTGCATTATTTAAGGACTCTGCTGCATTATTTAAGGACTTTGTTGCATTATTTAAGGACTCTGCTGCATTATTTAATGACTTTGCTGCATTATTTAAGGACTCTGCTGCATTATTTAAGGACTTTGCTGCGGTATTTAAGGACTCTGCAGCATTATTTGATGACTTTGCTGCTTTATTTAAGGACTCTGCTGCATTATTTAAGGACTTTGCTGCATTATTTAAGGACTCTGATACGGTACTTAAGGACTCTGCTGCATTATTTAAGTACGTTGTTGCATTATTTAAGGACTCTGCTGCATTATTTAAGGACTTTGTTGCATTATTTAAGGACTCTTCTGCATTATTTAAGGACTTTGCTGCATTATTTAAGGACTTTGCCGCATTATTTAAGGACTCTGCTGAATTGTTTAAGGACTTTGCTGCATTATATAAGGACTTTGTTGCATTATTTAAGGACTCTGCTGCATTATTTAAGGACTTTGTTGCATTATTTAAGGACTCTGCTGCATTATTTAAGGACCCTGCTGCGGTATTTCAGTAATCTACTGCATTATTTAAGGACTTTGTTGCATTATTTAAGGACTCTGCTGCATTATTTAAGGACTTTGTTGCATTATTTAAGGACTCTGCTGCATTATTTAAGGATCCTGCTGCGGTATTTCAGTACTCTGCTGCATTATTTAAGGACTTTGCTGCATTATTTAGGGACTTTATTGCATTATTTAAAGACTTTGCTGCATTATGTAAGGAATTTGCTGCATTATTTAAGGACTTGGCTGGATTATTTAAGGACTGTGCTGCATTATTTAATGACTTTGCTGCATTATTTAAAGACTCTGCTGCATTATTTAAGGACTTTGTTGCATTATTTAAGGACTCTCCTGCATTATTTAAGGACTTTGTTGCATTATTTAAGGACTCTGCTGCATTATTTAAGGACCCTGCTGCGGTATTTCAGAACTCTGCTGAATTATTTAAGGACTTTTCTGCATTATTTATGGACTTCATTGCATTATTTAAGGACTCTGCTGCATTATTTAAGGAATTTGCTGCATTATTTAAGGACTCTGCTGCATTATTTAATGACTTTGCTGCATTATTTAAGGACTCTGCTGCATTATTTAAGGACTTTGCTGCGGTATTTAAGGACTCTGCAGCATTATTTAATGACTTTGCTGCATTATTTAAGGACTTTGCTGCGGTATTTAAGGACTTTATTGCATTATTTAAGGACTGTTCTGCATTATTTAAGGACTTTGTTGCATTATTTAAGGACTCTGCTACGTTACTTAAGGACTCTGCTGCATTATTTAAGTACTTTGTTGCATTATTTAAGGACTCTGCTGCATTATTTAAGGACTTTGCTGCATTATTTAAGGACTCTGCTGCATTATTTAAGGACTTTGCTGCATTATTTAAGGACTCTGCTGCATTATTTAAGGACTTTGCTGCATTATTTAAGGACTCTGCTGCATTATTTAAGGACTTTGTTGCATTATTTAAGGACTCTGCTGCATTATTTAAGGACCCTGCTGCGGTATTTCAGTACTCTGCTGCATTATTTAAGGACTTTGCTGCATTATTTATGGACTTTATTGCATTATTTAAAGACTTTGCTGCATTATTTAAGGAATTTGCTGCATTATTTAAGGACTTGGCTGGATTATTTAAGGACTGTGCTGCATTATTTAAGGACTTTGCTGCATTATTTAAGGACTCTGCTGCATTATTTAAGGACTTTGTTGCATTATTTAAGGACTCTGCTGCATTATTTAAGGACTTTGTTGCATTATTTAAGGACTCTGCTGCATTATTTAAGGACCCTGCTGCGGTATTTCAGTACTCTGCTGAATTATTTAAGGACTTTGCTGCATTATTTGTGGACTTTATTGCATTATTTAAGGACTCTGCTGCATTAGTTAAGGAATTTGCTGCATTATTTAAGGACTCTGCTGCATTATTTAATGACTTTGCTTCATTATTTAAGGACTCTGCTGCATTATTTAAGGACTTTGCTGCGGTATTTAAGGACTCTGCAGCATTATTTAATGACTTTGCTGCTTTATTTAAGGACTCTGCTGCATTATTTAAGGACTTTGCTGCATTATTTAAGGACTCTGATACGGTACTTAAGGACTCTGCTGCATTACTTAAGTACTTTGTTGCATTATTTAAGGACTCTGCTGCATTATTTAAGGACTTTGCTGCATTATTTAAGGACTCTGCTGCATTATTTAAGGACTTTGCTGCATTATTTAAGGACTCTGCTGCATTATTTAAGGACTTTGCTGCATTATTTAAGGACTCTGCTGCATTATTTAAGGACCTTGTTGCATTATTTAAGGACTCTGCTGCATTATTTAAGGACCCTGCTGCGGTATTTCAGTACTCTGCTGCATTATTTAAGGACTTTGCTGCATTATTTTTGGACTTTATTGCATTATTTAAAGACTTTGCTGCATTATTTAAGGAATTTGCTGCATTATTTAAGGACTTTGCTGGATTATTTAAGGACTTTGCTGCATTATTTAAGGACTTTATTGCATTATATAAGGACTTTGCTGCATTATTTAAGGACTTTCTTGCATTATTTAAGGACTCTGCTGCATTATTTAAGGAATTTGCTGCATTATTTAAGGACTCTGCTGCATTATTTAAGGACTTTGCTGCATTATTTAAGGACTCTGCTGCATTATTTAAGGACTTTGTTGCATTATTTAAGGACTCTGCTGCATTATTTAAGGACCCTGCTACGGTATTTCAGTAATCTACTGCATTATTTAAGGACTTTGTTGCATTATTTAAGGACTCTGCTGCATTATTTAAGGACCCTGCTGCGGTATTTCAGTACTCTGCTGCATTATTTAAGGACTCTGCTGCATTATTTATGGACTTTATTGTATTATTTAAAGACTTTGCTGAATTATTTAAGGAATTTGCTGCATTATTTAAGGACTTGGCTGGATTATTTAAGGACTCTGCTGCATTATTTAAGGACTTTGCTGCATTATTTAAGGACTCTGCTGCATTATTTAAGGACTTTGTTGCATTATTTAAGGACCCTGCTGCGGTATTTCAGTATACTCTGCTGAATTATTTAAGGACTTTGCTGCATTATTTATGGACTTTATTGCATTATTTAAGGACTCTGCTGCATTATTTAAGGAATTTGCTGCATTATTTAAGGACTCTGCTGCATTATTTAATGACTTTGCTGCATTATTTAAGGACTCTGCTGCATTATTTAAGGACTTTGCTGCGGTATTTAAGGACTCTGCAGCATTATTTAATGACTTTGCTGCATTATTTAAGGACTTTGCTGCGGTATTTAAGGACTTTATTGCATTATTTAAGGACTGTTCTGCATTATTTAAGGACTTTGTTGCATTATTTAAGGACTCTGCTACGTTACTTAAGGACTCTGCTGCATTATTTAAGTACTTTGTTGCATTATTTAAGGACTCTGCTGCATTATTTAAGGACTTTGCTGCATTATTTAAGGACTCTGCTGCATTATTTAAGGACTTTGCTGCATTATTTAAGGACTCTGCTGCATTATTTAAGGACTTTGCTGCATTATTTAAGGACTCTGCTGCATTATTTAAGGACTTTGTTGCATTATTTAAGGACTCTGCTGCATTATTTAAGGACCCTGCTGCGGTATTTCAGTACTCTGCTGCATTATTTAAGGACTTTGCTGCATTATTTATGGACTTTATTGCATTATTTAAAGACTTTGCTGCATTATTTAAGGAATTTGCTGCATTATTTAAGGACTTGGCTGGATTATTTAAGGACTGTGCTGCATTATTTAAGGACTTTGCTGCATTATTTAAGGACTCTGCTGCATTATTTAAGGACTTTGTTGCATTATTTAAGGACTCTGCTGCATTATTTAAGGACTTTGTTGCATTATTTAAGGACTCTGCTGCATTATTTAAGGACCCTGCTGCGGTATTTCAGTACTCTGCTGCATTATTTAAGGACTTTGCTGCATTATTTTTGGACTTTATTGCATTATTTAAAGACTTTGCTGCATTATTTAAGGAATTTGCTGCATTATTTAAGGACTTGGCTGGATTATTTAAGGACTTTGCTGCATTATTTAAGGACTCTGCTGCATTATTTAAGGACTTTGTTGCATTATTTAAGGACTCTGCTGCATTATTTAATGACTTTGCTGCATTATTTAAGGACTCTGCTGCATTATTTAAGGACTTTGCTGCGGTATTTAAGGACTCTGCAGCATTATTTGATGACTTTGCTGCTTTATTTAAGGACTCTGCTGCATTATTTAAGGACTTTGCTGCATTATTTAAGGACTCTGATACGGTACTTAAGGACTCTGCTGCATTATTTAAGTACGTTGTTGCATTATTTAAGGACTCTGCTGCATTATTTAAGGACTTTGCTGCATTATTTAAGGACTTTGCCGCATTATTTAAGGACTCTGCTGAATTGTTTAAGGACTTTGCTGCATTATATAAGGACTTTGTTGCATTATTTAAGGACTCTGCTGCATTATTTAAGGACTTTGTTGCATTATTTAAGGACTCTGCTGCATTATTTAAGGACCCTGCTGCGGTATTTCAGTAATCTACTGCATTATTTAAGGACTTTGTTGCATTATTTAAGGACTCTGCTGCATTATTTAAGGACTTTGTTGCATTATTTAAGGACTCTGCTGCATTATTTAAGGATCCTGCTGCGGTATTTCAGTACTCTGCTGCATTATTTAAGGACTTTGCTGCATTATTTAGGGACTTTATTGCATTATTTAAAGACTTTGCTGCATTATGTAAGGAATTTGCTGCATTATTTAAGGACTTGGCTGGATTATTTAAGGACTGTGCTGCATTATTTAATGACTTTGCTGCATTATTTAAAGACTCTGCTGCATTATTTAAGGACTTTGTTGCATTATTTAAGGACTCTCCTGCATTATTTAAGGACTTTGTTGCATTATTTAAGGACTCTGCTGCATTATTTAAGGACCCTGCTGCGGTATTTCAGAACTCTGCTGAATTATTTAAGGACTTTTCTGCATTATTTATGGACTTTATTGCATTATTTAAGGACTCTGCTGCATTATTTAAGGAATTTGCTGCATTATTTAAGGACTCTGCTGCATTATTTAATGACTTTGCTGCATTATTTAAGGACTCTGCTGCATTATTTAAGGACTTTGCTGCGGTATTTAAGGACTCTGCAGCATTATTTAATGACTTTGCTGCATTATTTAAGGACTTTGCTGCGGTATTTAAGGACTTTATTGCATTATTTAAGGACTGTTCTGCATTATTTAAGGACTTTGTTGCATTATTTAAGGACTCTGCTACGTTACTTAAGGACTCTGCTGCATTATTTAAGTACTTTGTTGCATTATTTAAGGACTCTGCTGCATTATTTAAGGACTTTGCTGCATTATTTAAGGACTCTGCTGCATTATTTAAGGACTTTGCTGCATTATTTAAGGACTCTGCTGCATTATTTAAGGACTTTGCTGCATTATTTAAGGACTCTGCTGCATTATTTAAGGACTTTGTTGCATTATTTAAGGACTCTGCTGCATTATTTAAGGACCCTGCTGCGGTATTTCAGTACTCTGCTGCATTATTTAAGGACTTTGCTGCATTATTTATGGACTTTATTGCATTATTTAAAGACTTTGCTGCATTATTTAAGGAATTTGCTGCATTATTTAAGGACTTGGCTGGATTATTTAAGGACTGTGCTGCATTATTTAAGGACTTTGCTGCATTATTTAAGGACTCTGCTGCATTATTTAAGGACTTTGTTGCATTATTTAAGGACTCTGCTGCATTATTTAAGGACTTTGTTGCATTATTTAAGGACTCTGCTGCATTATTTAAGGACCCTGCTGCGGTATTTCAGTACTCTGCTGAATTATTTAAGGACTTTGCTGCATTATTTGTGGACTTTATTGCATTATTTAAGGACTCTGCTGCATTAGTTAAGGAATTTGCTGCATTATTTAAGGACTCTGCTGCATTATTTAATGACTTTGCTTCATTATTTAAGGACTCTGCTGCATTATTTAAGGACTTTGCTGCGGTATTTAAGGACTCTGCAGCATTATTTAATGACTTTGCTGCTTTATTTAAGGACTCTGCTGCATTATTTAAGGACTTTGCTGCATTATTTAAGGACTCTGATACGGTACTTAAGGACTCTGCTGCATTACTTAAGTACTTTGTTGCATTATTTAAGGACTCTGCTGCATTATTTAAGGACTTTGCTGCATTATTTAAGGACTCTGCTGCATTATTTAAGGACTTTGCTGCATTATTTAAGGACTCTGCTGCATTATTTAAGGACTTTGCTGCATTATTTAAGGACTCTGCTGCATTATTTAAGGACCTTGTTGCATTATTTAAGGACTCTGCTGCATTATTTAAGGACCCTGCTGCGGTATTTCAGTACTCTGCTGCATTATTTAAGGACTTTGCTGCATTATTTTTGGACTTTATTGCATTATTTAAAGACTTTGCTGCATTATTTAAGGAATTTGCTGCATTATTTAAGGACTTTGCTGGATTATTTAAGGACTTTGCTGCATTATTTAAGGACTTTATTGCATTATATAAGGACTCTGCTGCATTATTTAAGGACTTTGTTGCATTATTTAAGGACTCGGCAGCATTATTTAATGACTTTGCTGCATTATTTAAGGACTTTGCTGCGGTATTTAAGGACTTTATTGCATTATTTAAGGACTGTTCTGCATTATTTAAGGACTTTGTTGCATTATTTAAGGACTCTGCTACAGTACTTAAGGACTCTGCTGCATTATTTAAGTACTTTGTTGCATTATTTAAGGACTCTGCTGCATTATTTAAGGACTTTGCTGCATTATTTAAGGACTCTGCTGCATTATTTAAGGACCCTGCTGCGGTATTTCAGTACTCTGCTGCATTATTTAAGGACTTTGCTGCATTATTTTTGGACTTTATTGCATTATTTAAAGACTTTGCTGCATTATTTAAGGAATTTGCTGCATTATTTAAGGACTTTGCTGGATTATTTAAGGACTTTGCTGCATTATTTAAGGACTTTATTGCATTATTTAAGGACTTTGCTGCATTATTTAAGGACTTTCTTGCATTATTTAAGGACTCTGCTGCATTATTTAAGGAATTTGCTGCATTATTTAAGGACTCTGCTGCATTATTTAAGGACTTTGCTGCATTATTTAAGGACTCTGCTGCATTATTTAAGGACTTTGTTGCATTATTTAAGGACTCTGCTGCATTATTTAAGGACCCTGCTACGGTATTTCAGTAATCTACTGCATTATTTAAGGACTTTGTTGCATTATTTAAGGACTCTGCTGCATTATTTAAGGACCCTGCTGCGGTATTTCAGTACTCTGCTGCATTATTTAAGGACTCTGCTGCATTATTTATGGACTTTATTGTATTATTTAAAGACTTTGCTGAATTATTTAAGGAATTTGCTGCATTATTTAAGGACTTGGCTGGATTATTTAAGGACTCTGC
The DNA here is from genome assembly GCF_046119375.1 of Phyllobates terribilis. Classification (NCBI taxonomy): domain Eukaryota; kingdom Metazoa; phylum Chordata; class Amphibia; order Anura; family Dendrobatidae; genus Phyllobates; species Phyllobates terribilis. The sequence continues at coordinate 667,938 of NW_027363436.1, forward strand.
TGCATTATTTAAGGACTTTGCTGCATTATTTAAGGACTCTGCTGCATTATTTAAGGACTTTGTTGCATTATTTAAGGACCCTGCTGCGGTATTTCAGTATACTCTGCTGAATTATTTAAGGACTTTGCTGCATTATTTATGGACTTTATTGCATTATTTAAGGACTCTGCTGCATTATTTAAGGAATTTGCTGCATTATTTAGGTACTCTGCTGCATTATTTAAGGACTTTGCTGCGGTATTTAAGGACTTTATTGCATTATTTAAGGACTGTTCTGCATTATTTAAGGACTTTGTTGCATTATTTAAGGACTCTGCTAAGTACTTAAGGACTCTGCTGCATTATTTAAGTACTTTGTTGCATTATTTAAGGACTCTGCTGCATTATTTAAGGACCCTTCTGCCGTATTTCAGTACTCTGCTGCATTATTTAAGGACTTTGCTGCATTATTTTTGGACTTTATTGCATTATTTAAAGACTTTGCTGCATTATTTAAGGAATTTGCTGCATTATTTAAGGACTTGGCTGGATTATTTAAGGACTTTGCTGCATTATTTAAGGACTCTGCTGCATTATTTAAGGACTTTGTTGCATTATTTAAGGACTCTGCTGCATTATTTAAGGACTTTGTTGCATTATTTAAGGACCCTGCTGCATTATTTAAGGACCCTGCTGCGGTATTTCAGTACTCTGCTGAATTATTTAAGGACTTTGCTGCATTATTTATGGACTTTATTGCATTATTTAAGGACTCTGCTGCATTAGTTAAGGAATTTGCTGCATTATTTAAGGACTCTGCTGCATTATTTAATGACTTTGCTGCATTATTTAAGGACTCTGCTGCATTATTTAAGGACTTTGCTGCGGTATTTAAGGACTCTGCAGCATTATTTAATGACTTTGCTGCTTTATTTAAGGACTCTGCTGCATTATTTAAGGACTCTGCTGCATTATTTAAGGACTCTGATACGGTACTTAAGGACTCTGCTGCATTATTTAAGTACTTTGTTGCATTATTTAAGGACTCTGCTGCATTATTTAAGGAATTTGTTGCATTATTTAAGGACTCTTCTGCATTATTTAAGGAGTTTGTTGCATTATTTAAGGACTTTGCTGCATTATTTAAGGACTCTGCTGCATTATTTAAGGACTTTGCTGCATTATTTAAGGACTCTGCTGCATTATTTAATGACTTTGCTGCATTATTTAAGGACTCTGCTGCATTATTTAAGGACTTTGCTGCGGTATTTAAGGACTCTGCAGCATTATTTGATGACTTTGCTGCTTTATTTAAGGACTCTGCTGCATTATTTAAGGACTTTGCTGCATTATTTAAGGACTCTGATACGGTACTTAAGGACTCTGCTGCATTATTTAAGTACGTTGTTGCATTATTTAAGGACTCTGCTGCATTATTTAAGGACTTTGTTGCATTATTTAAGGACTCTTCTGCATTATTTAAGGACTTTGCTGCATTATTTAAGGACTTTGCCGCATTATTTAAGGACTCTGCTGAATTGTTTAAGGACTTTGCTGCATTATATAAGGACTTTGTTGCATTATTTAAGGACTCTGCTGCATTATTTAAGGACTTTGTTGCATTATTTAAGGACTCTGCTGCATTATTTAAGGACCCTGCTGCGGTATTTCAGTAATCTACTGCATTATTTAAGGACTTTGTTGCATTATTTAAGGACTCTGCTGCATTATTTAAGGACTTTGTTGCATTATTTAAGGACTCTGCTGCATTATTTAAGGATCCTGCTGCGGTATTTCAGTACTCTGCTGCATTATTTAAGGACTTTGCTGCATTATTTAGGGACTTTATTGCATTATTTAAAGACTTTGCTGCATTATGTAAGGAATTTGCTGCATTATTTAAGGACTTGGCTGGATTATTTAAGGACTGTGCTGCATTATTTAATGACTTTGCTGCATTATTTAAAGACTCTGCTGCATTATTTAAGGACTTTGTTGCATTATTTAAGGACTCTCCTGCATTATTTAAGGACTTTGTTGCATTATTTAAGGACTCTGCTGCATTATTTAAGGACCCTGCTGCGGTATTTCAGAACTCTGCTGAATTATTTAAGGACTTTTCTGCATTATTTATGGACTTTATTGCATTATTTAAGGACTCTGCTGCATTATTTAAGGAATTTGCTGCATTATTTAAGGACTCTGCTGCATTATTTAATGACTTTGCTGCATTATTTAAGGACTCTGCTGCATTATTTAAGGACTTTGCTGCGGTATTTAAGGACTCTGCAGCATTATTTAATGACTTTGCTGCATTATTTAAGGACTTTGCTGCGGTATTTAAGGACTTTATTGCATTATTTAAGGACTGTTCTGCATTATTTAAGGACTTTGTTGCATTATTTAAGGACTCTGCTACGTTACTTAAGGACTCTGCTGCATTATTTAAGTACTTTGTTGCATTATTTAAGGACTCTGCTGCATTATTTAAGGACTTTGCTGCATTATTTAAGGACTCTGCTGCATTATTTAAGGACTTTGCTGCATTATTTAAGGACTCTGCTGCATTATTTAAGGACTTTGCTGCATTATTTAAGGACTCTGCTGCATTATTTAAGGACTTTGTTGCATTATTTAAGGACTCTGCTGCATTATTTAAGGACCCTGCTGCGGTATTTCAGTACTCTGCTGCATTATTTAAGGACTTTGCTGCATTATTTATGGACTTTATTGCATTATTTAAAGACTTTGCTGCATTATTTAAGGAATTTGCTGCATTATTTAAGGACTTGGCTGGATTATTTAAGGACTGTGCTGCATTATTTAAGGACTTTGCTGCATTATTTAAGGACTCTGCTGCATTATTTAAGGACTTTGTTGCATTATTTAAGGACTCTGCTGCATTATTTAAGGACTTTGTTGCATTATTTAAGGACTCTGCTGCATTATTTAAGGACCCTGCTGCGGTATTTCAGTACTCTGCTGCATTATTTAAGGACTTTGCTGCATTATTTTTGGACTTTATTGCATTATTTAAAGACTTTGCTGCATTATTTAAGGAATTTGCTGCATTATTTAAGGACTTGGCTGGATTATTTAAGGACTTTGCTGCATTATTTAAGGACTCTGCTGCATTATTTAAGGACTTTGTTGCATTATTTAAGGACTCTGCTGCATTATTTAATGACTTTGCTGCATTATTTAAGGACTCTGCTGCATTATTTAAGGACTTCGCTGCGGTATTTAAGGACTCTGCAGCATTATTTGATGACTTTGCTGCTTTATTTAAGGACTCTGCTGCATTATTTAAGGACTTTGCTGCATTATTTAAGGACTCTGATACGGTACTTAAGGACTCTGCTGCATTATTTAAGTACGTTGTTGCATTATTTAAGGACTCTTCTGCATTATTTAAGGACTTTGCTGCATTATTTAAGGACTTTGCCGCATTATTTAAGGACTCTGCTGAATTGTTTAAGGACTTTGCTGCATTATATAAGGACTTTGTTGCATTATTTAAGGACTCTGCTGCATTATTTAAGGACTTTGTTGCATTATTTAAGGACTCTGCTGCATTATTTAAGGACCCTGCTGCGGTATTTCAGTAATCTACTGCATTATTTAAGGACTTTGTTGCATTATTTAAGGACTCTGCTGCATTATTTAAGGACTTTGTTGCATTATTTAAGGACTCTGCTGCATTATTTAAGGATCCTGCTGCGGTATTTCAGTACTCTGCTGCATTATTTAAGGACTTTGCTGCATTATTTAGGGACTTTATTGCATTATTTAAAGACTTTGCTGCATTATGTAAGGAATTTGCTGCATTATTTAAGGACTTGGCTGGATTATTTAAGGACTGTGCTGCATTATTTAATGACTTTGCTGCATTATTTAAAGACTCTGCTGCATTATTTAAGGACTTTGTTGCATTATTTAAGGACTCTCCTGCATTATTTAAGGACTTTGTTGCATTATTTAAGGACTCTGCTGCATTATTTAAGGACCCTGCTGCGGTATTTCAGAACTCTGCTGAATTATTTAAGGACTTTTCTGCATTATTTATGGACTTTATTGCATTATTTAAGGACTCTGCTGCATTATTTAAGGAATTTGCTGCATTATTTAAGGACTCTGCTGCATTATTTAATGACTTTGCTGCATTATTTAAGGACTCTGCTGCATTATTTAAGGACTTTGCTGCGGTATTTAAGGACTCTGCAGCATTATTTAATGACTTTGCTGCATTATTTAAGGACTTTGCTGCGGTATTTAAGGACTTTATTGCATTATTTAAGGACTGTTCTGCATTATTTAAGGACTTTGTTGCATTATTTAAGGACTTTGCTACGTTACTTAAGGACTCTGCTGCATTATTTAAGTACTTTGTTGCATTATTTAAGGACTCTGCTGCATTATTTAAGGACTTTGCTGCATTATTTAAGGACTCTGCTGCATTATTTAAGGACTTTGCTGCATTATTTAAGGACTCTGCTGCATTATTTAAGGACTTTGCTGCATTATTTAAGGACTCTGCTGCATTATTTAAGGACTTTGTTGCATTATTTAAGGACTCTGCTGCATTATTTAAGGACCCTGCTGCGGTATTTCAGTACTCTGCTGCATTATTTAAGGACTTTGCTGCATTATTTATGGACTTTATTGCATTATTTAAAGACTTTGCTGCATTATTTAAGGAATTTGCTGCATTATTTAAGGACTTGGCTGGATTATTTAAGGACTGTGCTGCATTATTTAAGGACTTTGCTGCATTATTTAAGGACTCTGCTGCATTATTTAAGGACTTTGTTGCATTATTTAAGGACTCTGCTGCATTATTTAAGGACTTTGTTGCATTATTTAAGGACTCTGCTGCATTATTTAAGGACCCTGCTGCGGTATTTCAGTACTCTGCTGAATTATTTAAGGACTTTGCTGCATTATTTGTGGACTTTATTGCATTATTTAAGGACTCTGCTGCATTAGTTAAGGAATTTGCTGCATTATTTAAGGACTCTGCTGCATTATTTAATGACTTTGCTTCATTATTTAAGGACTCTGCTGCATTATTTAAGGACTTTGCTGCGGTATTTAAGGACTCTGCAGCATTATTTAATGACTTTGCTGCTTTATTTGAGGACTCTGCTGCATTATTTAAGGACTTTGCTGCATTATTTAAGGACTCTGATACGGTACTTAAGGACTCTGCTGCATTACTTAAGTACTTTGTTGCATTATTTAAGGACTCTGCTGCATTATTTAAGGACTTTGCTGCATTATTTAAGGACTCTGCTGCATTATTTAAGGACTTTGCTGCATTATTTAAGGACTCTGCTGCATTATTTAAGGACTTTGCTGCATTATTTAAGGACTCTGCTGCATTATTTAAGGACCTTGTTGCATTATTTAAGGACTCTGCTGCATTATTTAAGGACCCTGCTGCGGTATTTCAGTACTCTGCTGCATTATTTAAGGACTTTGCTGCATTATTTTTGGACTTTATTGCATTATTTAAAGACTTTGCTGCATTATTTAAGGAATTTGCTGCATTATTTAAGGACTTTGCTGGATTATTTAAGGACTTTGCTGCATTATTTAAGGACTTTATTGCATTATATAAGGACTCTGCTGCATTATTTAAGGACTTTGTTGCATTATTTAAGGACTCGGCAGCATTATTTAATGACTTTGCTGCATTATTTAAGGACTTTGCTGCGGTATTTAAGGACTTTATTGCATTATTTAAGGACTGTTCTGCATTATTTAAGGACTTTGTTGCATTATTTAAGGACTCTGCTACAGTACTTAAGGACTGTGCTGCATTATTTAAGTACTTTGTTGCATTATTTAAGGACTCTGCTGCATTATTTAAGGACTTTGCTGCATTATTTAAGGACTCTGCTGCATTATTTAAGGACTTTGCTGCATTATTTAAGGACTCTGCTGCATTATTTAAGGACTTTGCTGCATTATTTAAGGACTCTGATATGGTACTTAAGAACTCTGCTGCATTATTTAAGTACTTTGTTGCATTATTTAAGGACTCTGCTGCATTATTTAAGGACTTTGTTGCATTATTTAAGGCCTCTTCTGCATTATTTAAGGACTTTGTTGCATTATTTAAGGACTTTGCTGCATTATTTAAGGACTTTGCTGCATTATTTAAGGACTCTGCTGCATTATTTAAGGAACTTGCTTCATTATTTAAGGACTCTGCTGCATTATTTAATGACTTTGCTGCATTATTTAAGGACTCTGCTGCATTATTTAAGGACTTTGCTGCATTATTTAAGGACTCTGCTGCATTATTTAAGGAATTTGCTGCATTATTTAAGGACTCTGCTGCATTATTTAATGACTTTGCTGCATTATTTAAGGACTCTGCTGCATTATTTAAGGACTTTGCTGCGGTATTTAATGACTCTGCAGCATTATTTAATGACTTTGCTGCATTATTTAAGGACTCTGCTGCATTATTTAAGGACTTTGCTGCATTATTTAAGGACTCTGATACGGTACTTAAGAACTCTGCTGCATTATTTAAGTACTTTGTTGCATTATTTAAGGACTCTGCTGCATTATTTAAGGACTTTGTTGCATTATTTAAGGACTCTTCTGCATTATTTAAGGACTTTGTTGCATTATTTAAGGACTCTGCTGCATTATTTAAGGATCCTGCTGCGGTATTTCAGTACTCTGCTGCATTATTTAAGGACTTTGCTGCATTATTTAGGGACTTTATTGCATTATTTAAAGACTTTGCTGCATTATGTAAGGAATTTGCTGCATTATTTAAGGACTTGGCTGGATTATTTAAGGACTGTGCTGCATTATTTAATGACTTTGCTGCATTATTTAAGGACTCTGCTGCATTATTTAAGGACTCTGCTGCATTATTTAACGACTTTGTTGCATTATTTAAGGACTCTGCTGCATTATTTAATTACTTTGTTGCATTATTTAAGGACTCTGCTGCATTATTTAAGGACCCTGCTGCGGTATTTCAGTATACTCTGCTGAATTATTTAAGGACTTTGCTGCATTATTTATGGACTTTATTGCATTATTTAAGGACTCTGCTGCATTATTTAAGGAATTTGCTGCATTATTTAGGTACTCTGCTGCATTATTTAAGGACTTTGCTGCGGTATTTAAGGACTTTATTGCATTATTTAAGGACTGTTCTGCATTATTTAAGGACTTTGTTGCATTATTTAAGGACTCTGCTACGGTACTTAAGGACTCTGCTGCATTATTTAAGTACTTTGTTGCATTATTTAAGGACTCTGCTGCATTATTTAAGGACCCTTCTGCCGTATTTCAGTACTCTGCTGCATTATTTAAGGACTTTGCTGCATTATTTTTGGACTTTATTGCATTATTTAAAGACTTTGCTGCATTATTTAAGGAATTTGCTGCATTATTTAAGGACTTGGCTGGATTATTTAAGGACTTTGCTGCATTATTTAAGGACTCTGCTGCATTATTTAAGGACTTTGTTGCATTATTTAAGGACTCTGCTGCATTATTTAAGGACTTTGTTGCATTATTTAAGGACCCTGCTGCATTATTTAAGGACCCTGCTGCGGTATTTCAGTACTCTGCTGAATTATTTAAGGACTTTGCTGCATTATTTATGGACTTTATTGCATTATTTAAGGACTCTGCTGCATTAGTTAAGGAATTTGCTGCATTATTTAAGGACTCTGCTGCATTATTTAATGACTTTGCTGCATTATTTAAGGACTCTGCTGCATTATTTAAGGACTTTGCTGCGGTATTTAAGGACTCTGCAGCATTATTTAATGACTTTGCTGCTTTATTTAAGGACTCTGCTGCATTATTTAAGGACTCTGCTGCATTATTTAAGGACTCTGATACGGTACTTAAGGACTCTGCTGCATTATTTAAGTACTTTGTTGCATTATTTAAGGACTCTGCTGCATTATTTAAGGAATTTGTTGCATTATTTAAGGACTCTTCTGCATTATTTAAGGAGTTTGTTGCATTATTTAAGGACTTTGCTGCATTATTTAAGGACTCTGCTGCATTATTTAAGGACTTTGCTGCATTATTTAAGGACTCTGCTGCATTATTTAATGACTTTGCTGCATTATTTAAGGACTCTGCTGCATTATTTAAGGACTTTGCTGCGGTATTTAAGGACTCTGCAGCATTATTTGATGACTTTGCTGCTTTATTTAAGGACTCTGCTGCATTATTTAAGGACTTTGCTGCATTATTTAAGGACTCTGATACGGTACTTAAGGACTCTGCTGCATTATTTAAGTACGTTGTTGCATTATTTAAGGACTCTGCTGCATTATTTAAGGACTTTGTTGCATTATTTAAGGACTCTTCTGCATTATTTAAGGACTTTGCTGCATTATTTAAGGACTTTGCCGCATTATTTAAGGACTCTGCTGCATTGTTTAAGGACTTTGCTGCATTATATAAGGACTTTGTTGCATTATTTAAGGACTCTGCTGCATTATTTAAGGACTTTGTTGCATTATTTAAGGACTCTGCTGCATTATTTAAGGACCCTGCTGCGGTATTTCAGTAATCTACTGCATTATTTAAGGACTTTGTTGCATTATTTAAGGACTCTGCTGCATTATTTAAGGACTTTGTTGCATTATTTAAGGACTCTGCTGCATTATTTAAGGAATTTGCTGCATTATTTAAGGACTCTGCTGCATTATTTAATGACTTTGCTGCATTATTTAAGGACTCTGCTGCATTATTTAAGGACTTTGCTGCGGTATTTAAGGACTCTGCAGCATTATTTAATGACTTTGCTGCATTATTAAAGGACTTTGCTGCGGTATTTAAGGACTTTATTGCATTATTTAAGGACTGTTCTGCATTGTTTAAGGACTCTGCTGCATTATTTAAGGACTTTGCTGCATTATTTAAGGACTCTGCTGCATTATTTAAGGACTTTGTTGCATTATTTAAGGACTCTGCTGCATTATTTAAGGACCCTGCTGCGGTATTTCAGTACTCTGCTGCATTATTTAAGGACTTTGCTGCATTATTTATGGACTTTATTGCATTATTTAAAGACTTTGCTGCATTATTTAAGGAATTTGCTGCATTATTTAAGGACTTGGCTGGATTATTTAAGGACTGTGCTGCATTATTTAAGGACTTTGCCGCATTATTTAAGGACTCTGCTGCATTGTTTAATGACTTTGCTGCATTATTTAAAGACTCTGCTGCATTATTTAAGGACTTTGTTGCATTATTTAAGGACTCTCCTGCATTATTTAAGGACTTTGTTGCATTATTTAAGGACTCTGCTGCATTATTTAAGGACCCTGCTGCGGTATTTCAGAACTCTGCTGAATTATTTAAGGACTTTTCTGCATTATTTATGGACTTTATTGCATTATTTAAGGACTCTGCTGCATTATTTAAGGAATTTGCTGCATTATTTAAGGACTCTGCTGCATTATTTAATGACTTTGCTGCATTATTTAAGGACTCTGCTGCATTATTTAAGGACTTTGCTGCGGTATTTAAGGACTCTGCAGCATTATTTAATGACTTTGCTGCATTATTTAAGGACTTTGCTGCGGTATTTAAGGACTTTATTGCATTATTTAAGGACTGTTCTGCATTATTTAAGGACTTTGTTGCATTATTTAAGGACTCTGCTACGTTACTTAAGGACTCTGCTGCATTATTTAAGTACTTTGTTGCATTATTTAAGGACTCTGCTGCATTATTTAAGGACTTTGCTGCATTATTTAAGGACTCTGCTGCATTATTTAAGGACTTTGCTGCATTATTTAAGGACTCTGCTGCATTATTTAAGGACTTTGCTGCATTATTTAAGGACTCTGCTGCATTATTTAAGGACTTTGTTGCATTATTTAAGGACTCTGCTGCATTATTTAAGGACCCTGCTGCGGTATTTCAGTACTCTGCTGCATTATTTAAGGACTTTGCTGCATTATTTATGGACTTTATTGCATTATTTAAAGACTTTGCTGCATTATTTAAGGAATTTGCTGCATTATTTAAGGACTTGGCTGGATTATTTAAGGACTGTGCTGCATTATTTAAGGACTTTGCTGCATTATTTAAGGACTCTGCTGCATTATTTAAGGACTTTGTTGCATTATTTAAGGACTCTGCTGCATTATTTAAGGACTTTGTTGCATTATTTAAGGACTCTGCTGCATTATTTAAGGACCCTGCTGCGGTATTTCAGTACTCTGCTGAATTATTTAAGGACTTTGCTGCATTATTTGTGGACTTTATTGCATTATTTAAGGACTCTGCTGCATTAGTTAAGGAATTTGCTGCATTATTTAAGGACTCTGCTGCATTATTTAATGACTTTGCTTCATTATTTAAGGACTCTGCTGCATTATTTAAGGACTTTGCTGCGGTATTTAAGGACTCTGCAGCATTATTTAATGACTTTGCTGCTTTATTTAAGGACTCTGCTGCATTATTTAAGGACTTTGCTGCATTATTTAAGGACTCTGATACGGTACTTAAGGACTCTGCTGCATTACTTAAGTACTTTGTTGCATTATTTAAGGACTCTGCTGCATTATTTAAGGACTTTGCTGCATTATTTAAGGACTCTGCTGCATTATTTAAGGACTTTGCTGCATTATTTAAGGACTCTGCTGCATTATTTAAGGACTTTGCTGCATTATTTAAGGACTCTGCTGCATTATTTAAGGACCTTGTTGCATTATTTAAGGACTCTGCTGCATTATTTAAGGACCCTGCTGCGGTATTTCAGTACTCTGCTGCATTATTTAAGGACTTTGCTGCATTATTTTTGGACTTTATTGCATTATTTAAAGACTTTGCTGCATTATTTAAGGAATTTGCTGCATTATTTAAGGACTTTGCTGGATTATTTAAGGACTTTGCTGCATTATTTAAGGACTTTATTGCATTATATAAGGACTCTGCTGCATTATTTAAGGACTTTGTTGCATTATTTAAGGACTCGGCAGCATTATTTAATGACTTTGCTGCATTATTTAAGGACTTTGCTGCGGTATTTAAGGACTTTATTGCATTATTTAAGGACTGTTCTGCATTATTTAAGGACTTTGTTGCATTATTTAAGGACTCTGCTACAGTACTTAAGGACTCTGCTGCATTATTTAAGTACTTTGTTGCATTATTTAAGGACTCTGCTGCATTATTTAAGGACTTTGCTGCATTATTTAAGGACTCTGCTGCATTATTTAAGGACTTTGCTGCATTATTTAAGGACTCTGCTGCATTATTTAAGGACTTTGCTGCATTATTTAAGGACTCTGATATGGTACTTAAGAACTCTGCTGCATTATTTAAGTACTTTGTTGCATTATTTAAGGACTCTGCTGCATTATTTAAGGACTTTGTTGCATTATTTAAGGCCTCTTCTGCATTATTTAAGGACTTTGTTGCATTATTTAAGGACTTTGCTGCATTATTTAAGGACTTTGCTGCATTATTTAAGGACTCTGCTGCATTATTTAAGGAACTTGCTTCATTATTTAAGGACTCTGCTGCATTATTTAATGACTTTCCTGCATTATTTAAGGACTCTGCTGCATTATTTAAGGACTTTGCTGCATTATTTAAGGACTCTGCTGCATTATTTAAGGAATTTGCTGCATTATTTAAGGACTCTGCTGCATTATTTAATGACTTTGCTGCATTATTTAAGGACTCTGCTGCATTATTTAAGGACTTTGCTGCGGTATTTAATGACTCTGCAGCATTATTTAATGACTTTGCTGCATTATTTAAGGACTCTGCTGCATTATTTAAGGACTTTGCTGCATTATTTAAGGACTCTGATACGGTACTTAAGAACTCTGCTGCATTATTTAAGTACTTTGTTGCATTATTTAAGGACTCTGCTGCATTATTTAAGGACTTTGTTGCATTATTTAAGGACTCTTCTGCATTATTTAAGGACTTTGTTGCATTATTTAAGGACTCTGCTGCATTATTTAAGGATCCTGCTGCGGTATTTCAGTACTCTGCTGCATTATTTAAGGACTTTGCTGCATTATTTAGGGACTTTATTGCATTATTTAAAGACTTTGCTGCATTATGTAAGGAATTTGCTGCATTATTTAAGGACTTGGCTGGATTATTTAAGGACTGTGCTGCATTATTTAATGACTTTGCTGCATTATTTAAGGACTCTGCTGCATTATTTAAGGACTCTGCTGCATTATTTAACGACTTTGTTGCATTATTTAAGGACTCTGCTGCATTATTTAATTACTTTGTTGCATTATTTAAGGACTCTGCTGCATTATTTAAGGACCCTGCTGCGGTATTTCAGTATACTCTGCTGAATTATTTAAGGACTTTGCTGCATTATTTATGGACTTTATTGCATTATTTAAGGACTCTGCTGCATTATTTAAGGAATTTGCTGCATTATTTAGGTACTCTGCTGCATTATTTAAGGACTTTGCTGCGGTATTTAAGGACTTTATTGCATTATTTAAGGACTGTTCTGCATTATTTAAGGACTTTGTTGCATTATTTAAGGACTCTGCTACGGTACTTAAGGACTCTGCTGCATTATTTAAGTACTTTGTTGCATTATTTAAGGACTCTGCTGCATTATTTAAGGACCCTTCTGCCGTATTTCAGTACTCTGCTGCATTATTTAAGGACTTTGCTGCATTATTTTTGGACTTTATTGCATTATTTAAAGACTTTGCTGCATTATTTAAGGAATTTGCTGCATTATTTAAGGACTTGGCTGGATTATTTAAGGACTTTGCTGCATTATTTAAGGACTCTGCTGCATTATTTAAGGACTTTGTTGCATTATTTAAGGACTCTGCTGCATTATTTAAGGACTTTGTTGCATTATTTAAGGACCCTGCTGCATTATTTAAGGACCCTGCTGCGGTATTTCAGTACTCTGCTGAATTATTTAAGGACTTTGCTGCATTATTTATGGACTTTATTGCATTATTTAAGGACTCTGCTGCATTAGTTAAGGAATTTGCTGCATTATTTAAGGACTCTGCTGCATTATTTAATGACTTTGCTGCATTATTTAAGGACTCTGCTGCATTATTTAAGGACTTTGCTGCGGTATTTAAGGACTCTGCAGCATTATTTAATGACTTTGCTGCTTTATTTAAGGACTCTGCTGCATTATTTAAGGACTCTGCTGCATTATTTAAGGACTCTGATACGGTACTTAAGGACTCTGCTGCATTATTTAAGTACTTTGTTGCATTATTTAAGGACTCTGCTGCATTATTTAAGGAATTTGTTGCATTATTTAAGGACTCTTCTGCATTATTTAAGGAGTTTGTTGCATTATTTAAGGACTTTGCTGCATTATTTAAGGACTCTGCTGCATTATTTAAGGACTTTGCTGCATTATTTAAGGACTCTGCTGCATTATTTAATGACTTTGCTGCATTATTTAAGGACTCTGCTGCATTATTTAAGGACTTTGCTGCGGTATTTAAGGACTCTGCAGCATTATTTGATGACTTTGCTGCTTTATTTAAGGACTCTGCTGCATTATTTAAGGACTTTGCTGCATTATTTAAGGACTCTGATACGGTACTTAAGGACTCTGCTGCATTATTTAAGTACGTTGTTGCATTATTTAAGGACTCTGCTGCATTATTTAAGGACTTTGTTGCATTATTTAAGGACTCTTCTGCATTATTTAAGGACTTTGCTGCATTATTTAAGGACTTTGCCGCATTATTTAAGGACTCTGCTGCATTGTTTAAGGACTTTGCTGCATTATATAAGGACTTTGTTGCATTATTTAAGGACTCTGCTGCATTATTTAAGGACTTTGTTGCATTATTTAAGGACTCTGCTGCATTATTTAAGGACCCTGCTGCGGTATTTCAGTAATCTACTGCATTATTTAAGGACTTTGTTGCATTATTTAAGGACTCTGCTGCATTATTTAAGGACTTTGTTGCATTATTTAAGGACTCTGCTGCATTATTTAAGGAATTTGCTGCATTATTTAAGGACTCTGCTGCATTATTTAATGACTTTGCTGCATTATTTAAGGACTCTGCTGCATTATTTAAGGACTTTGCTGCGGTATTTAAGGACTCTGCAGCATTATTTAATGACTTTGCTGCATTATTAAAGGACTTTGCTGCGGTATTTAAGGACTTTATTGCATTATTTAAGGACTGTTCTGCATTGTTTAAGGACTCTGCTGCATTATTTAAGGACTTTGCTGCATTATTTAAGGACTCTGCTGCATTATTTAAGGACTTTGTTGCATTATTTAAGGACTCTGCTGCATTATTTAAGGACCCTGCTGCGGTATTTCAGTACTCTGCTGCATTATTTAAGGACTTTGCTGCATTATTTATGGACTTTATTGCATTATTTAAAGACTTTGCTGCATTATTTAAGGAATTTGCTGCATTATTTAAGGACTTGGCTGGATTATTTAAGGACTGTGCTGCATTATTTAAGGACTTTGCCGCATTATTTAAGGACTCTGCTGCATTGTTTAATGACTTTGCTGCATTATTTAAAGACTCTGCTGCATTATTTAAGGACTTTGTTGCATTATTTAAGGACTCTCCTGCATTATTTAAGGACTTTGTTGCATTATTTAAGGACTCTGCTGCATTATTTAAGGACCCTGCTGCGGTATTTCAGAACTCTGCTGAATTATTTAAGGACTTTTCTGCATTATTTATGGACTTTATTGCATTATTTAAGGACTCTGCTGCATTATTTAAGGAATTTGCTGCATTATTTAAGGACTCTGCTGCATTATTTAATGACTTTGCTGCATTATTTAAGGACTCTGCTGCATTATTTAAGGACTTTGCTGCGGTATTTAAGGACTCTGCAGCATTATTTAATGACTTTGCTGCATTATTTAAGGACTTTGCTGCGGTATTTAAGGACTTTATTGCATTATTTAAGGACTGTTCTGCATTATTTAAGGACTTTGTTGCATTATTTAAGGACTCTGCTACGTTACTTAAGGACTCTGCTGCATTATTTAAGTACTTTGTTGCATTATTTAAGGACTCTGCTGCATTATTTAAGGACTTTGCTGCATTATTTAAGGACTCTGCTGCATTATTTAAGGACTTTGCTGCATTATTTAAGGACTCTGCTGCATTATTTAAGGACTTTGCTGCATTATTTAAGGACTCTGCTGCATTATTTAAGGACTTTGTTGCATTATTTAAGGACTCTGCTGCATTATTTAAGGACCCTGCTGCGGTATTTCAGTACTCTGCTGCATTATTTAAGGACTTTGCTGCATTATTTATGGACTTTATTGCATTATTTAAAGACTTTGCTGCATTATTTAAGGAATTTGCTGCATTATTTAAGGACTTGGCTGGATTATTTAAGGACTGTGCTGCATTATTTAAGGACTTTGCTGCATTATTTAAGGACTCTGCTGCATTATTTAAGGACTTTGTTGCATTATTTAAGGACTCTGCTGCATTATTTAAGGACTTTGTTGCATTATTTAAGGACTCTGCTGCATTATTTAAGGACCCTGCTGCGGTATTTCAGTACTCTGCTGAATTATTTAAGGACTTTGCTGCATTATTTGTGGACTTTATTGCATTATTTAAGGACTCTGCTGCATTAGTTAAGGAATTTGCTGCATTATTTAAGGACTCTGCTGCATTATTTAATGACTTTGCTTCATTATTTAAGGACTCTGCTGCATTATTTAAGGACTTTGCTGCGGTATTTAAGGACTCTGCAGCATTATTTAATGACTTTGCTGCTTTATTTAAGGACTCTGCTGCATTATTTAAGGACTTTGCTGCATTATTTAAGGACTCTGATACGGTACTTAAGGACTCTGCTGCATTACTTAAGTACTTTGTTGCATTATTTAAGGACTCTGCTGCATTATTTAAGGACTTTGCTGCATTATTTAAGGACTCTGCTGCATTATTTAAGGACTTTGCTGCATTATTTAAGGACTCTGCTGCATTATTTAAGGACTTTGCTGCATTATTTAAGGACTCTGCTGCATTATTTAAGGACCTTGTTGCATTATTTAAGGACTCTGCTGCATTATTTAAGGACCCTGCTGCGGTATTTCAGTACTCTGCTGCATTATTTAAGGACTTTGCTGCATTATTTTTGGACTTTATTGCATTATTTAAAGACTTTGCTGCATTATTTAAGGAATTTGCTGCATTATTTAAGGACTTTGCTGGATTATTTAAGGACTTTGCTGCATTATTTAAGGACTTTATTGCATTATATAAGGACTCTGCTGCATTATTTAAGGACTTTGTTGCATTATTTAAGGACTCGGCAGCATTATTTAATGACTTTGCTGCATTATTTAAGGACTTTGCTGCGGTATTTAAGGACTTTATTGCATTATTTAAGGACTGTTCTGCATTATTTAAGGACTTTGTTGCATTATTTAAGGACTCTGCTACAGTACTTAAGGACTCTGCTGCATTATTTAAGTACTTTGTTGCATTATTTAAGGACTCTGCTGCATTATTTAAGGACTTTGCTGCATTATTTAAGGACTCTGCTGCATTATTTAAGGACTTTGCTGCATTATTTAAGGACTCTGCTGCATTATTTAAGGACTTTGCTGCATTATTTAAGGACTCTGATATGGTACTTAAGAACTCTGCTGCATTATTTAAGTACTTTGTTGCATTATTTAAGGACTCTGCTGCATTATTTAAGGACTTTGTTGCATTATTTAAGGCCTCTTCTGCATTATTTAAGGACTTTGTTGCATTATTTAAGGACTTTGCTGCATTATTTAAGGACTTTGCTGCATTATTTAAGGACTCTGCTGCATTATTTAAGGAACTTGCTTCATTATTTAAGGACTCTGCTGCATTATTTAATGACTTTGCTGCATTATTTAAGGACTCTGCTGCATTATTTAAGGACTTTGCTGCATTATTTAAGGACTCTGCTGCATTATTTAAGGAATTTGCTGCATTATTTAAGGACTCTGCTGCATTATTTAATGACTTTGCTGCATTATTTAAGGACTCTGCTGCATTATTTAAGGACTTTGCTGCGGTATTTAATGACTCTGCAGCATTATTTAATGACTTTGCTGCATTATTTAAGGACTCTGCTGCATTATTTAAGGACTTTGCTGCATTATTTAAGGACTCTGATACGGTACTTAAGAACTCTGCTGCATTATTTAAGTACTTTGTTGCATTATTTAAGGACTCTGCTGCATTATTTAAGGACTTTGTTGCATTATTTAAGGACTCTTCTGCATTATTTAAGGACTTTGTTGCATTATTTAAGGACTCTGCTGCATTATTTAAGGATCCTGCTGCGGTATTTCAGTACTCTGCTGCATTATTTAAGGACTTTGCTGCATTATTTAGGGACTTTATTGCATTATTTAAAGACTTTGCTGCATTATGTAAGGAATTTGCTGCATTATTTAAGGACTTGGCTGGATTATTTAAGGACTGTGCTGCATTATTTAATGACTTTGCTGCATTATTTAAGGACTCTGCTGCATTATTTAAGGACTCTGCTGCATTATTTAACGACTTTGTTGCATTATTTAAGGACTCTGCTGCATTATTTAATTACTTTGTTGCATTATTTAAGGACTCTGCTGCATTATTTAAGGACCCTGCTGCGGTATTTCAGTATACTCTGCTGAATTATTTAAGGACTTTGCTGCATTATTTATGGACTTTATTGCATTATTTAAGGACTCTGCTGCATTATTTAAGGAATTTGCTGCATTATTTAGGTACTCTGCTGCATTATTTAAGGACTTTGCTGCGGTATTTAAGGACTTTATTGCATTATTTAAGGACTGTTCTGCATTATTTAAGGACTTTGTTGCATTATTTAAGGACTCTGCTACGGTACTTAAGGACTCTGCTGCATTATTTAAGTACTTTGTTGCATTATTTAAGGACTCTGCTGCATTATTTAAGGACCCTTCTGCCGTATTTCAGTACTCTGCTGCATTATTTAAGGACTTTGCTGCATTATTTTTGGACTTTATTGCATTATTTAAAGACTTTGCTGCATTATTTAAGGAATTTGCTGCATTATTTAAGGACTTGGCTGGATTATTTAAGGACTTTGCTGCATTATTTAAGGACTCTGCTGCATTATTTAAGGACTTTGTTGCATTATTTAAGGACTCTGCTGCATTATTTAATGACTTTGCTGCATTATTTAAGGACTCTGCTGCATTATTTAAGGACTTTGCTGCGTTATTTAAGGACTCTGCAGCATTATTTGATGACTTTGCTGCTTTATTTAAGGACTCTGCTGCATTATTTAAGGACTTTGCTGCATTATTTAAGGACTCTGATACGGTACTTAAGGACTCTGCTGCATTATTTAAGTACGTTGTTGCATTATTTAAGGACTCTGCTGCATTATTTAAGGACTTTGTTGCATTATTTAAGGACTCTTCTGCATTATTTAAGGACTTTGCTGCATTATTTAAGGACTTTGCCGCATTATTTAAGGACTCTGCTGAATTGTTTAAGGACTTTGCTGCATTATATAAGGACTTTGTTGCATTATTTAAGGACTCTGCTGCATTATTTAAGGACTTTGTTGCATTATTTAAGGACTCTGCTGCATTATTTAAGGACCCTGCTGCGGTATTTCAGTAATCTACTGCATTATTTAAGGACTTTGTTGCATTATTTAAGGACTCTGCTGCATTATTTAAGGACTTTGTTGCATTATTTAAGGACTCTGCTGCATTATTTAAGGATCCTGCTGCGGTATTTCAGTACTCTGCTGCATTATTTAAGGACTTTGCTGCATTATTTAGGGACTTTATTGCATTATTTAAAGACTTTGCTGCATTATGTAAGGAATTTGCTGCATTATTTAAGGACTTGGCTGGATTATTTAAGGACTGTGCTGCATTATTTAATGACTTTGCTGCATTATTTAAAGACTCTGCTGCATTATTTAAGGACTTTGTTGCATTATTTAAGGACTCTCCTGCATTATTTAAGGACTTTGTTGCATTATTTAAGGACTCTGCTGCATTATTTAAGGACCCTGCTGCGGTATTTCAGAACTCTGCTGAATTATTTAAGGACTTTTCTGCATTATTTATGGACTTTATTGCATTATTTAAGGACTCTGCTGCATTATTTAAGGAATTTGCTGCATTATTTAAGGACTCTGCTGCATTATTTAATGACTTTGCTGCATTATTTAAGGACTCTGCTGCATTATTTAAGGACTTTGCTGCGGTATTTAAGGACTCTGCAGCATTATTTAATGACTTTGCTGCATTATTTAAGGACTTTGCTGCGGTATTTAAGGACTTTATTGCATTATTTAAGGACTGTTCTGCATTATTTAAGGACTTTGTTGCATTATTTAAGGACTCTGCTACGTTACTTAAGGACTCTGCTGCATTATTTAAGTACTTTGTTGCATTATTTAAGGACTCTGCTGCATTATTTAAGGACTTTGCTGCATTATTTAAGGACTCTGCTGCATTATTTAAGGACTTTGCTGCATTATTTAAGGACTCTGCTGCATTATTTAAGGACTTTGCTGCATTATTTAAGGACTCTGCTGCATTATTTAAGGACTTTGTTGCATTATTTAAGGACTCTGCTGCATTATTTAAGGACCCTGCTGCGGTATTTCAGTACTCTGCTGCATTATTTAAGGACTTTGCTGCATTATTTATGGACTTTATTGCATTATTTAAAGACTTTGCTGCATTATTTAAGGAATTTGCTGCATTATTTAAGGACTTGGCTGGATTATTTAAGGACTGTGCTGCATTATTTAAGGACTTTGCTGCATTATTTAAGGACTCTGCTGCATTATTTAAGGACTTTGTTGCATTATTTAAGGACTCTGCTGCATTATTTAAGGACTTTGTTGCATTATTTAAGGACTCTGCTGCATTATTTAAGGACCCTGCTGCGGTATTTCAGTACTCTGCTGAATTATTTAAGGACTTTGCTGCATTATTTGTGGACTTTATTGCATTATTTAAGGACTCTGCTGCATTAGTTAAGGAATTTGCTGCATTATTTAAGGACTTTGCTGCATTATTTTTGGACTTTATTGCATTATTTAAAGACTTTGCTGCATTATTTAAGGAATTTGCTGCATTATTTAAGGACTTGGCTGGATTATTTAAGGACTTTGCTGCATTATTTAAGGACTCTGCTGCATTATTTAAGGACTTTGTTGCATTATTTAAGGACTCTGCTGCATTATTTAATGACTTTGCTGCATTATTTAAGGACTCTGCTGCATTATTTAAGGACTTTGCTGCGGTATTTAAGGACTCTGCAGCATTATTTGATGACTTTGCTGCTTTATTTAAGGACTCTGCTGCATTATTTAAGGACTTTGCTGCATTATTTAAGGACTCTGATACGGTACTTAAGGACTCTGCTGCATTATTTAAGTACGTTGTTGCATTATTTAAGGACTCTGCTGCATTATTTAAGGACTTTGTTGCATTATTTAAGGACTCTTCTGCATTATTTAAGGACTTTGCTGCATTATTTAAGGACTTTGCCGCATTATTTAAGGACTCTGCTGAATTGTTTAAGGACTTTGCTGCATTATATAAGGACTTTGTTGCATTATTTAAGGACTCTGCTGCATTATTTAAGGACTTTGTTGCATTATTTAAGGACTCTGCTGCATTATTTAAGGACCCTGCTGCGGTATTTCAGTAATCTACTGCATTATTTAAGGACTTTGTTGCATTATTTAAGGACTCTGCTGCATTATTTAAGGACTTTGTTGCATTATTTAAGGACTCTGCTGCATTATTTAAGGATCCTGCTGCGGTATTTCAGTACTCTGCTGCATTATTTAAGGACTTTGCTGCATTATTTAGGGACTTTATTGCATTATTTAAAGACTTTGCTGCATTATGTAAGGAATTTGCTGCATTATTTAAGGACTTGGCTGGATTATTTAAGGACTGTGCTGCATTATTTAATGACTTTGCTGCATTATTTAAAGACTCTGCTGCATTATTTAAGGACTTTGTTGCATTATTTAAGGACTCTCCTGCATTATTTAAGGACTTTGTTGCATTATTTAAGGACTCTGCTGCATTATTTAAGGACCCTGCTGCGGTATTTCAGAACTCTGCTGAATTATTTAAGGACTTTTCTGCATTATTTATGGACTTTATTGCATTATTTAAGGACTCTGCTGCATTATTTAAGGAATTTGCTGCATTATTTAAGGACTCTGCTGCATTATTTAATGACTTTGCTGCATTATTTAAGGACTCTGCTGCATTATTTAAGGACTTTGCTGCGGTATTTAAGGACTCTGCAGCATTATTTAATGACTTTGCTGCATTATTTAAGGACTTTGCTGCGGTATTTAAGGACTTTATTGCATTATTTAAGGACTGTTCTGCATTATTTAAGGACTTTGTTGCATTATTTAAGGACTCTGCTACGTTACTTAAGGACTCTGCTGCATTATTTAAGTACTTTGTTGCATTATTTAAGGACTCTGCTGCATTATTTAAGGACTTTGCTGCATTATTTAAGGACTCTGCTGCATTATTTAAGGACTTTGCTGCATTATTTAAGGACTCTGCTGCATTATTTAAGGACTTTGCTGCATTATTTAAGGACTCTGCTGCATTATTTAAGGACTTTGTTGCATTATTTAAGGACTCTGCTGCATTATTTAAGGACCCTGCTGCGGTATTTCAGTACTCTGCTGCATTATTTAAGGACTTTGCTGCATTATTTATGGACTTTATTGCATTATTTAAAGACTTTGCTGCATTATTTAAGGAATTTGCTGCATTATTTAAGGACTTGGCTGGATTATTTAAGGACTGTGCTGCATTATTTAAGGACTTTGCTGCATTATTTAAGGACTCTGCTGCATTATTTAAGGACTTTGTTGCATTATTTAAGGACTCTGCTGCATTATTTAAGGACTTTGTTGCATTATTTAAGGACTCTGCTGCATTATTTAAGGACCCTGCTGCGGTATTTCAGTACTCTGCTGAATTATTTAAGGACTTTGCTGCATTATTTGTGGACTTTATTGCATTATTTAAGGACTCTGCTGCATTAGTTAAGGAATTTGCTGCATTATTTAAGGACTCTGCTGCATTATTTAATGACTTTGCTTCATTATTTAAGGACTCTGCTGCATTATTTAAGGACTTTGCTGCGGTATTTAAGGACTCTGCAGCATTATTTAATGACTTTGCTGCTTTATTTAAGGACTCTGCTGCATTATTTAAGGACTTTGCTGCATTATTTAAGGACTCTGATACGGTACTTAAGGACTCTGCTGCATTACTTAAGTACTTTGTTGCATTATTTAAGGACTCTGCTGCATTATTTAAGGACTTTGCTGCATTATTTAAGGACTCTGCTGCATTATTTAAGGACTTTGCTGCATTATTTAAGGACTCTGCTGCATTATTTAAGGACTTTGCTGCATTATTTAAGGACTCTGCTGCATTATTTAAGGACCTTGTTGCATTATTTAAGGACTCTGCTGCATTATTTAAGGACCCTGCTGCGGTATTTCAGTACTCTGCTGCATTATTTAAGGACTTTGCTGCATTATTTTTGGACTTTATTGCATTATTTAAAGACTTTGCTGCATTATTTAAGGAATTTGCTGCATTATTTAAGGACTTTGCTGGATTATTTAAGGACTTTGCTGCATTATTTAAGGACTTTATTGCATTATATAAGGACTCTGCTGCATTATTTAAGGACTTTGTTGCATTATTTAAGGACTCGGCAGCATTATTTAATGACTTTGCTGCATTATTTAAGGACTTTGCTGCGGTATTTAAGGACTTTATTGCATTATTTAAGGACTGTTCTGCATTATTTAAGGACTTTGTTGCATTATTTAAGGACTCTGCTACAGTACTTAAGGACTCTGCTGCATTATTTAAGTACTTTGTTGCATTATTTAAGGACTCTGCTGCATTATTTAAGGACTTTGCTGCATTATTTAAGGACTCTGCTGCATTATTTAAGGACCCTGCTGCGGTATTTCAGTACTCTGCTGCATTATTTAAGGACTTTGCTGCATTATTTTTGGACTTTATTGCATTATTTAAAGACTTTGCTGCATTATTTAAGGAATTTGCTGCATTATTTAAGGACTTTGCTGGATTATTTAAGGACTTTGCTGCATTATTTAAGGACTTTATTGCATTATTTAAGGACTTTGCTGCATTATTTAAGGACTTTCTTGCATTATTTAAGGACTCTGCTGCATTATTTAAGGAATTTGCTGCATTATTTAAGGACTCTGCTGCATTATTTAAGGACTTTGCTGCATTATTTAAGGACTCTGCTGCATTATTTAAGGACTTTGTTGCATTATTTAAGGACTCTGCTGCATTATTTAAGGACCCTGCTACGGTATTTCAGTAATCTACTGCATTATTTAAGGACTTTGTTGCATTATTTAAGGACTCTGCTGCATTATTTAAGGACCCTGCTGCGGTATTTCAGTACTCTGCTGCATTATTTAAGGACTCTGCTGCATTATTTATGGACTTTATTGTATTATTTAAAGACTTTGCTGAATTATTTAAGGAATTTGCTGCATTATTTAAGGACTTGGCTGGATTATTTAAGGACTCTGCTGCATTATTTAAGGACTTTGCTGCATTATTTAAGGACTCTGCTGCATTATTTAAGGACTTTGTTGCATTATTTAAGGACCCTGCTGCGGTATTTCAGTATACTCTGCTGAATTATTTAAGGACTTTGCTGCATTATTTATGGACTTTATTGCATTATTTAAGGACTCTGCTGCATTATTTAAGGAATTTGCTGCATTATTTAGGTACTCTGCTGCATTATTTAAGGACTTTGCTGCGGTATTTAAGGACTTTATTGCATTATTTAAGGACTGTTCTGCATTATTTAAGGACTTTGTTGCATTATTTAAGGACTCTGCTACGGTACTTAAGGACTCTGCTGCATTATTTAAGTACTTTGTTGCATTATTTAAGGACTCTGCTGCATTATTTAAGGACCCTTCTGCCGTATTTCAGTACTCTGCTGCATTATTTAAGGACTTTGCTGCATTATTTTTGGACTTTATTGCATTATTTAAAGACTTTGCTGCATTATTTAAGGAATTTGCTGCATTATTTAAGGACTTGGCTGGATTATTTAAGGACTTTGCTGCATTATTTAAGGACTCTGCTACAGTACTTAAGGACTCTGCTGCATTATTTAAGTACTTTGTTGCATTATTTAAGGACTCTGCTGCATTATTTAAGGACTTTGCTGCATTATTTAAGGACTCTGCTGCATTATTTAAGGACTTTGCTGCATTATTTAAGGACTCTGCTGCATTATTTAAGGACTTTGCTGCATTATTTAAGGACTCTGATATGGTACTTAAGAACTCTGCTGCATTATTTAAGTACTTTGTTGCATTATTTAAGGACTCTGCTGCATTATTTAAGGACTTTGTTGCATTATTTAAGGCCTCTTCTGCATTATTTAAGGACTTTGTTGCATTATTTAAGGACTTTGCTGCATTATTTAAGGACTTTGCTGCATTATTTAAGGACTCTGCTGCATTATTTAAGGAACTTGCTTCATTATTTAAGGACTCTGCTGCATTATTTAATGACTTTGCTGCATTATTTAAGGACTCTGCTGCATTATTTAAGGACTTTGCTGCATTATTTAAGGACTCTGCTGCATTATTTAAGGAATTTGCTGCATTATTTAAGGACTCTGCTGCATTATTTAATGACTTTGCTGCATTATTTAAGGACTCTGCTGCATTATTTAAGGACTTTGCTGCGGTATTTAATGACTCTGCAGCATTATTTAATGACTTTGCTGCATTATTTAAGGACTCTGCTGCATTATTTAAGGACTTTGCTGCATTATTTAAGGACTCTGATACGGTACTTAAGAACTCTGCTGCATTATTTAAGTACTTTGTTGCATTATTTAAGGACTCTGCTGCATTATTTAAGGACTTTGTTGCATTATTTAAGGACTCTTCTGCATTATTTAAGGACTTTGTTGCATTATTTAAGGACTCTGCTGCATTATTTAAGGATCCTGCTGCGGTATTTCAGTACTCTGCTGCATTATTTAAGGACTTTGCTGCATTATTTAGGGACTTTATTGCATTATTTAAAGACTTTGCTGCATTATGTAAGGAATTTGCTGCATTATTTAAGGACTTGGCTGGATTATTTAAGGACTGTGCTGCATTATTTAATGACTTTGCTGCATTATTTAAGGACTCTGCTGCATTATTTAAGGACTCTGCTGCATTATTTAACGACTTTGTTGCATTATTTAAGGACTCTGCTGCATTATTTAATTACTTTGTTGCATTATTTAAGGACTCTGCTGCATTATTTAAGGACCCTGCTGCGGTATTTCAGTATACTCTGCTGAATTATTTAAGGACTTTGCTGCATTATTTATGGACTTTATTGCATTATTTAAGGACTCTGCTGCATTATTTAAGGAATTTGCTGCATTATTTAGGTACTCTGCTGCATTATTTAAGGACTTTGCTGCGGTATTTAAGGACTTTATTGCATTATTTAAGGACTGTTCTGCATTATTTAAGGACTTTGTTGCATTATTTAAGGACTCTGCTACGGTACTTAAGGACTCTGCTGCATTATTTAAGTACTTTGTTGCATTATTTAAGGACTCTGCTGCATTATTTAAGGACCCTTCTGCCGTATTTCAGTACTCTGCTGCATTATTTAAGGACTTTGCTGCATTATTTTTGGACTTTATTGCATTATTTAAAGACTTTGCTGCATTATTTAAGGAATTTGCTGCATTATTTAAGGACTTGGCTGGATTATTTAAGGACTTTGCTGCATTATTTAAGGACTCTGCTGCATTATTTAAGGACTTTGTTGCATTATTTAAGGACTCTGCTGCATTATTTAATGACTTTGCTGCATTATTTAAGGACTCTGCTGCATTATTTAAGGACTTTGCTACGTTATTTAAGGACTCTGCAGCATTATTTGATGACTTTGCTGCTTTATTTAAGGACTCTGCTGCATTATTTAAGGACTTTGCTGCATTATTTAAGGACTCTGATGCGGTACTTAAGGACTCTGCTGCATTATTTAAGTACGTTGTTGCATTATTTAAGGACTCTGCTGCATTATTTAAGGACTTTGTTGCATTATTTAAGGACTCTTCTGCATTATTTAAGGACTTTGCTGCATTATTTAAGGACTTTGCCGCATTATTTAAGGACTCTGCTGAATTGTTTAAGGACTTTGCTGCATTATATAAGGACTTTGTTGCATTATTTAAGGACTCTGCTGCATTATTTAAGGACTTTGTTGCATTATTTAAGGACTCTGCTGCATTATTTAAGGACCCTGCTGCGGTATTTCAGTAATCTACTGCATTATTTAAGGACTTTGTTGCATTATTTAAGGACTCTGCTGCATTATTTAAGGACTTTGTTGCATTATTTAAGGACTCTGCTGCATTATTTAAGGATCCTGCTGCGGTATTTCAGTACTCTGCTGCATTATTTAAGGACTTTGCTGCATTATTTAGGGACTTTATTGCATTATTTAAAGACTTTGCTGCATTATGTAAGGAATTTGCTGCATTATTTAAGGACTTGGCTGGATTATTTAAGGACTGTGCTGCATTATTTAATGACTTTGCTGCATTATTTAAAGACTCTGCTGCATTATTTAAGGACTTTGTTGCATTATTTAAGGACTCTCCTGCATTATTTAAGGACTTTGTTGCATTATTTAAGGACTCTGCTGCATTATTTAAGGACCCTGCTGCGGTATTTCAGAACTCTGCTGAATTATTTAAGGACTTTTCTGCATTATTTATGGACTTTATTGCATTATTTAAGGACTCTGCTGCATTATTTAAGGAATTTGCTGCATTATTTAAGGACTCTGCTGCATTATTTAATGACTTTGCTGCATTATTTAAGGACTCTGCTGCATTATTTAAGGACTTTGCTGCGGTATTTAAGGACTCTGCAGCATTATTTAATGACTTTGCTGCATTATTTAAGGACTTTGCTGCGGTATTTAAGGACTTTATTGCATTATTTAAGGACTGTTCTGCATTATTTAAGGACTTTGTTGCATTATTTAAGGACTCTGCTACGTTACTTAAGGACTCTGCTGCATTATTTAAGTACTTTGTTGCATTATTTAAGGACTCTGCTGCATTATTTAAGGACTTTGCTGCATTATTTAAGGACTCTGCTGCATTATTTAAGGACTCTGCTGCATTATTTAAGGACTTTGTTGCATTATTTAAGGACTCGGCAGCATTATTTAATGACTTTGCTGCATTATTTAAGGACTTTGCTGCGGTATTTAAGGACTTTATTGCATTATTTAAGGACTGTTCTGCATTATTTAAGGACTTTGTTGCATTATTTAAGGACTCTGCTACAGTACTTAAGGACTCTGCTGCATTATTTAAGTACTTTGTTGCATTATTTAAGGACTCTGCTGCATTATTTAAGGACTTTGCTGCATTATTTAAGGACTCTGCTGCATTATTTAAGGACTTTGCTGCATTATTTAAGGACTCTGCTGCATTATTTAAGGACTTTGCTGCATTATTTAAGGACTCTGATATGGTACTTAAGAACTCTGCTGCATTATTTAAGTACTTTGTTGCATTATTTAAGGACTCTGCTGCATTATTTAAGGACTTTGTTGCATTATTTAAGGCCTCTTCTGCATTATTTAAGGACTTTGTTGCATTATTTAAGGACTTTGCTGCATTATTTAAGGACTTTGCTGCATTATTTAAGGACTCTGCTGCATTATTTAAGGAACTTGCTTCATTATTTAAGGACTCTGCTGCATTATTTAATGACTTTGCTGCATTATTTAAGGACTCTGCTGCATTATTTAAGGACTTTGCTGCATTATTTAAGGACTCTGCTGCATTATTTAAGGAATTTGCTGCATTATTTAAGGACTCTGCTGCATTATTTAATGACTTTGCTGCATTATTTAAGGACTCTGCTGCATTATTTAAGGACTTTGCTGCGGTATTTAATGACTCTGCAGCATTATTTAATGACTTTGCTGCATTATTTAAGGACTCTGCTGCATTATTTAAGGACTTTGCTGCATTATTTAAGGACTCTGATACGGTACTTAAGAACTCTGCTGCATTATTTAAGTACTTTGTTGCATTATTTAAGGACTCTGCTGCATTATTTAAGGACTTTGTTGCATTATTTAAGGACTCTTCTGCATTATTTAAGGACTTTGTTGCATTATTTAAGGACTCTGCTGCATTATTTAAGGATCCTGCTGCGGTATTTCAGTACTCTGCTGCATTATTTAAGGACTTTGCTGCATTATTTAGGGACTTTATTGCATTATTTAAAGACTTTGCTGCATTATGTAAGGAATTTGCTGCATTATTTAAGGACTTGGCTGGATTATTTAAGGACTGTGCTGCATTATTTAATGACTTTGCTGCATTATTTAAGGACTCTGCTGCATTATTTAAGGACTCTGCTGCATTATTTAACGACTTTGTTGCATTATTTAAGGACTCTGCTGCATTATTTAATTACTTTGTTGCATTATTTAAGGACTCTGCTGCATTATTTAAGGACCCTGCTGCGGTATTTCAGTATACTCTGCTGAATTATTTAAGGACTTTGCTGCATTATTTATGGACTTTATTGCATTATTTAAGGACTCTGCTGCATTATTTAAGGAATTTGCTGCATTATTTAGGTACTCTGCTGCATTATTTAAGGACTTTGCTGCGGTATTTAAGGACTTTATTGCATTATTTAAGGACTGTTCTGCATTATTTAAGGACTTTGTTGCATTATTTAAGGACTCTGCTACGGTACTTAAGGACTCTGCTGCATTATTTAAGTACTTTGTTGCATTATTTAAGGACTCTGCTGCATTATTTAAGGACCCTTCTGCCGTATTTCAGTACTCTGCTGCATTATTTAAGGACTTTGCTGCATTATTTTTGGACTTTATTGCATTATTTAAAGACTTTGCTGCATTATTTAAGGAATTTGCTGCATTATTTAAGGACTTGGCTGGATTATTTAAGGACTTTGCTGCATTATTTAAGGACTCTGCTGCATTATTTAAGGACTTTGTTGCATTATTTAAGGACTCTGCTGCATTATTTAATGACTTTGCTGCATTATTTAAGGACTCTGCTGCATTATTTAAGGACCCTTCTGCCGTATTTCAGTACTCTGCTGCATTATTTAAGGACTTTGCTGCATTATTTTTGGACTTTATTGCATTATTTAAAGACTTTGCTGCATTATTTAAGGAATTTGCTGCATTATTTAAGGACTTGGCTGGATTATTTAAGGACTTTGCTGCATTATTTAAGGACTCTGCTGCATTATTTAAGGACTTTGTTGCATTATTTAAGGACTCTGCTGCATTATTTAATGACTTTGCTGCATTATTTAAGGACTCTGCTGCATTATTTAAGGACTTTGCTGCGTTATTTAAGGACTCTGCAGCATTATTTGATGACTTTGCTGCTTTATTTAAGGACTCTGCTGCATTATTTAAGGACTTTGCTGCATTATTTAAGGACTCTGATACGGTACTTAAGGACTCTGCTGCATTATTTAAGTACGTTGTTGCATTATTTAAGGACTCTGCTGCATTATTTAAGGACTTTGTTGCATTATTTAAGGACTCTTCTGCATTATTTAAGGACTTTGCTGCATTATTTAAGGACTTTGCCGCATTATTTAAGGACTCTGCTGAATTGTTTAAGGACTTTGCTGCATTATATAAGGACTTTGTTGCATTATTTAAGGACTCTGCTGCATTATTTAAGGACTTTGTTGCATTATTTAAGGACTCTGCTGCATTATTTAAGGACCCTGCTGCGGTATTTCAGTAATCTACTGCATTATTTAAGGACTTTGTTGCATTATTTAAGGACTCTGCTGCATTATTTAAGGACCCTGCTGCGGTATTTCAGTACTCTGCTGCATTATTTAAGGACTCTGCTGCATTATTTATGGACTTTATTGTATTATTTAAAGACTTTGCTGAATTATTTAAGGAATTTGCTGCATTATTTAAGGACTTGGCTGGATTATTTAAGGACTCTGCTGCATTATTTAAGGACTTTGCTGCATTATTTAAGGACTCTGCTGCATTATTTAAGGACTTTGTTGCATTATTTAAGGACCCTGCTGCGGTATTTCAGTATACTCTGCTGAATTATTTAAGGACTTTGCTGCATTATTTATGGACTTTATTGCATTATTTAAGGACTCTGCTGCATTATTTAAGGAATTTGCTGCATTATTTAGGTACTCTGCTGCATTATTTAAGGACTTTGCTGCGGTATTTAAGGACTTTATTGCATTATTTAAGGACTGTTCTGCATTATTTAAGGACTTTGTTGCATTATTTAAGGACTCTGCTACGGTACTTAAGGACTCTGCTGCATTATTTAAGTACTTTGTTGCATTATTTAAGGACTCTGCTGCATTATTTAAGGACCCTTCTGCCGTATTTCAGTACTCTGCTGCATTATTTAAGGACTTTGCTGCATTATTTTTGGACTTTATTGCATTATTTAAAGACTTTGCTGCATTATTTAAGGAATTTGCTGCATTATTTAAGGACTTGGCTGGATTATTTAAGGACTTTGCTGCATTATTTAAGGACTCTGCTACAGTACTTAAGGACTCTGCTGCATTATTTAAGTACTTTGTTGCATTATTTAAGGACTCTGCTGCATTATTTAAGGACTTTGCTGCATTATTTAAGGACTCTGCTGCATTATTTAAGGACTTTGCTGCATTATTTAAGGACTCTGCTGCATTATTTAAGGACTTTGCTGCATTATTTAAGGACTCTGATATGGTACTTAAGAACTCTGCTGCATTATTTAAGTACTTTGTTGCATTATTTAAGGACTCTGCTGCATTATTTAAGGACTTTGTTGCATTATTTAAGGCCTCTTCTGCATTATTTAAGGACTTTGTTGCATTATTTAAGGACTTTGCTGCATTATTTAAGGACTTTGCTGCATTATTTAAGGACTCTGCTGCATTATTTAAGGAACTTGCTTCATTATTTAAGGACTCTGCTGCATTATTTAATGACTTTGCTGCATTATTTAAGGACTCTGCTGCATTATTTAAGGACTTTGCTGCATTATTTAAGGACTCTGCTGCATTATTTAAGGAATTTGCTGCATTATTTAAGGACTCTGCTGCATTATTTAATGACTTTGCTGCATTATTTAAGGACTCTGCTGCATTATTTAAGGACTTTGCTGCGGTATTTAATGACTCTGCAGCATTATTTAATGACTTTGCTGCATTATTTAAGGACTCTGCTGCATTATTTAAGGACTTTGCTGCATTATTTAAGGACTCTGATACGGTACTTAAGAACTCTGCTGCATTATTTAAGTACTTTGTTGCATTATTTAAGGACTCTGCTGCATTATTTAAGGACTTTGTTGCATTATTTAAGGACTCTTCTGCATTATTTAAGGACTTTGTTGCATTATTTAAGGACTCTGCTGCATTATTTAAGGATCCTGCTGCGGTATTTCAGTACTCTGCTGCATTATTTAAGGACTTTGCTGCATTATTTAGGGACTTTATTGCATTATTTAAAGACTTTGCTGCATTATGTAAGGAATTTGCTGCATTATTTAAGGACTTGGCTGGATTATTTAAGGACTGTGCTGCATTATTTAATGACTTTGCTGCATTATTTAAGGACTCTGCTGCATTATTTAAGGACTCTGCTGCATTATTTAACGACTTTGTTGCATTATTTAAGGACTCTGCTGCATTATTTAATTACTTTGTTGCATTATTTAAGGACTCTGCTGCATTATTTAAGGACCCTGCTGCGGTATTTCAGTATACTCTGCTGAATTATTTAAGGACTTTGCTGCATTATTTATGGACTTTATTGCATTATTTAAGGACTCTGCTGCATTATTTAAGGAATTTGCTGCATTATTTAGGTACTCTGCTGCATTATTTAAGGACTTTGCTGCGGTATTTAAGGACTTTATTGCATTATTTAAGGACTGTTCTGCATTATTTAAGGACTTTGTTGCATTATTTAAGGACTCTGCTACGGTACTTAAGGACTCTGCTGCATTATTTAAGTACTTTGTTGCATTATTTAAGGACTCTGCTGCATTATTTAAGGACCCTTCTGCCGTATTTCAGTACTCTGCTGCATTATTTAAGGACTTTGCTGCATTATTTTTGGACTTTATTGCATTATTTAAAGACTTTGCTGCATTATTTAAGGAATTTGCTGCATTATTTAAGGACTTGGCTGGATTATTTAAGGACTTTGCTGCATTATTTAAGGACTCTGCTGCATTATTTAAGGACTTTGTTGCATTATTTAAGGACTCTGCTGCATTATTTAATGACTTTGCTGCATTATTTAAGGACTCTGCTGCATTATTTAAGGACTTTGCTACGTTATTTAAGGACTCTGCAGCATTATTTGATGACTTTGCTGCTTTATTTAAGGACTCTGCTGCATTATTTAAGGACTTTTCTGCATTATTTAAGGACTCTGATGCGGTACTTAAGGACTCTGCTGCATTATTTAAGTACGTTGTTGCATTATTTAAGGACTCTGCTGCATTATTTAAGGACTTTGTTGCATTATTTAAGGACTCTTCTGCATTATTTAAGGACTTTGCTGCATTATTTAAGGACTTTGCCGCATTATTTAAGGACTCTGCTGAATTGTTTAAGGACTTTGCTGCATTATATAAGGACTTTGTTGCATTATTTAAGGACTCTGCTGCATTATTTAAGGACTTTGTTGCATTATTTAAGGACTCTGCTGCATTATTTAAGGACCCTGCTGCGGTATTTCAGTAATCTACTGCATTATTTAAGGACTTTGTTGCATTATTTAAGGACTCTGCTGCATTATTTAAGGACTTTGTTGCATTATTTAAGGACTCTGCTGCATTATTTAAGGATCCTGCTGCGGTATTTCAGTACTCTGCTGCATTATTTAAGGACTTTGCTGCATTATTTAGGGACTTTATTGCATTATTTAAAGACTTTGCTGCATTATGTAAGGAATTTGCTGCATTATTTAAGGACTTGGCTGGATTATTTAAGGACTGTGCTGCATTATTTAATGACTTTGCTGCATTATTTAAAGACTCTGCTGCATTATTTAAGGACTTTGTTGCATTATTTAAGGACTCTCCTGCATTATTTAAGGACTTTGTTGCATTATTTAAGGACTCTGCTGCATTATTTAAGGACCCTGCTGCGGTATTTCAGAACTCTGCTGAATTATTTAAGGACTTTTCTGCATTATTTATGGACTTTATTGCATTATTTAAGGACTCTGCTGCATTATTTAAGGAATTTGCTGCATTATTTAAGGACTCTGCTGCATTATTTAATGACTTTGCTGCATTATTTAAGGACTCTGCTGCATTATTTAAGGACTTTGCTGCGGTATTTAAGGACTCTGCAGCATTATTTAATGACTTTGCTGCATTATTTAAGGACTTTGCTGCGGTATTTAAGGACTTTATTGCATTATTTAAGGACTGTTCTGCATTATTTAAGGACTTTGTTGCATTATTTAAGGACTCTGCTACGTTACTTAAGGACTCTGCTGCATTATTTAAGTACTTTGTTGCATTATTTAAGGACTCTGCTGCATTATTTAAGGACTTTGCTGCATTATTTAAGGACTCTGCTGCATTATTTAAGGACTCTGCTGCATTATTTAAGGACTTTGTTGCATTATTTAAGGACTCGGCAGCATTATTTAATGACTTTGCTGCATTATTTAAGGACTTTGCTGCGGTATTTAAGGACTTTATTGCATTATTTAAGGACTGTTCTGCATTATTTAAGGACTTTGTTGCATTATTTAAGGACTCTGCTACAGTACTTAAGGACTCTGCTGCATTATTTAAGTACTTTGTTGCATTATTTAAGGACTCTGCTGCATTATTTAAGGACTTTGCTGCATTATTTAAGGACTCTGCTGCATTATTTAAGGACTTTGCTGCATTATTTAAGGACTCTGCTGCATTATTTAAGGACTTTGCTGCATTATTTAAGGACTCTGATATGGTACTTAAGAACTCTGCTGCATTATTTAAGTACTTTGTTGCATTATTTAAGGACTCTGCTGCATTATTTAAGGACTTTGTTGCATTATTTAAGGCCTCTTCTGCATTATTTAAGGACTTTGTTGCATTATTTAAGGACTTTGCTGCATTATTTAAGGACTTTGCTGCATTATTTAAGGACTCTGCTGCATTATTTAAGGAACTTGCTTCATTATTTAAGGACTCTGCTGCATTATTTAATGACTTTGCTGCATTATTTAAGGACTCTGCTGCATTATTTAAGGACTTTGCTGCATTATTTAAGGACTCTGCTGCATTATTTAAGGAATTTGCTGCATTATTTAAGGACTCTGCTGCATTATTTAATGACTTTGCTGCATTATTTAAGGACTCTGCTGCATTATTTAAGGACTTTGCTGCGGTATTTAATGACTCTGCAGCATTATTTAATGACTTTGCTGCATTATTTAAGGACTCTGCTGCATTATTTAAGGACTTTGCTGCATTATTTAAGGACTCTGATACGGTACTTAAGAACTCTGCTGCATTATTTAAGTACTTTGTTGCATTATTTAAGGACTCTGCTGCATTATTTAAGGACTTTGTTGCATTATTTAAGGACTCTTCTGCATTATTTAAGGACTTTGTTGCATTATTTAAGGACTCTGCTGCATTATTTAAGGATCCTGCTGCGGTATTTCAGTACTCTGCTGCATTATTTAAGGACTTTGCTGCATTATTTAGGGACTTTATTGCATTATTTAAAGACTTTGCTGCATTATGTAAGGAATTTGCTGCATTATTTAAGGACTTGGCTGGATTATTTAAGGACTGTGCTGCATTATTTAATGACTTTGCTGCATTATTTAAGGACTCTGCTGCATTATTTAAGGACTCTGCTGCATTATTTAACGACTTTGTTGCATTATTTAAGGACTCTGCTGCATTATTTAATTACTTTGTTGCATTATTTAAGGACTCTGCTGCATTATTTAAGGACCCTGCTGCGGTATTTCAGTATACTCTGCTGAATTATTTAAGGACTTTGCTGCATTATTTATGGACTTTATTGCATTATTTAAGGACTCTGCTGCATTATTTAAGGAATTTGCTGCATTATTTAGGTACTCTGCTGCATTATTTAAGGACTTTGCTGCGGTATTTAAGGACTTTATTGCATTATTTAAGGACTGTTCTGCATTATTTAAGGACTTTGTTGCATTATTTAAGGACTCTGCTACGGTACTTAAGGACTCTGCTGCATTATTTAAGTACTTTGTTGCATTATTTAAGGACTCTGCTGCATTATTTAAGGACCCTTCTGCCGTATTTCAGTACTCTGCTGCATTATTTAAGGACTTTGCTGCATTATTTTTGGACTTTATTGCATTATTTAAAGACTTTGCTGCATTATTTAAGGAATTTGCTGCATTATTTAAGGACTTGGCTGGATTATTTAAGGACTTTGCTGCATTATTTAAGGACTCTGCTGCATTATTTAAGGACTTTGTTGCATTATTTAAGGACTCTGCTGCATTATTTAATGACTTTGCTGCATTATTTAAGGACTCTGCTGCATTATTTAAGGACCCTTCTGCCGTATTTCAGTACTCTGCTGCATTATTTAAGGACTTTGCTGCATTATTTTTGGACTTTATTGCATTATTTAAAGACTTTGCTGCATTATTTAAGGAATTTGCTGCATTATTTAAGGACTTGGCTGGATTATTTAAGGACTTTGCTGCATTATTTAAGGACTCTGCTGCATTATTTAAGGACTTTGTTGCATTATTTAAGGACTCTGCTGCATTATTTAATGACTTTGCTGCATTATTTAAGGACTCTGCTGCATTATTTAAGGACTTTGCTGCGTTATTTAAGGACTCTGCAGCATTATTTGATGACTTTGCTGCTTTATTTAAGGACTCTGCTGCATTATTTAAGGACTTTGCTGCATTATTTAAGGACTCTGATACGGTACTTAAGGACTCTGCTGCATTATTTAAGTACGTTGTTGCATTATTTAAGGACTCTGCTGCATTATTTAAGGACTTTGTTGCATTATTTAAGGACTCTTCTGCATTATTTAAGGACTTTGCTGCATTATTTAAGGACTTTGCCGCATTATTTAAGGACTCTGCTGAATTGTTTAAGGACTTTGCTGCATTATATAAGGACTTTGTTGCATTATTTAAGGACTCTGCTGCATTATTTAAGGACTTTGTTGCATTATTTAAGGACTCTGCTGCATTATTTAAGGACCCTGCTGCGGTATTTCAGTAATCTACTGCATTATTTAAGGACTTTGTTGCATTATTTAAGGACTCTGCTGCATTATTTAAGGACTTTGTTGCATTATTTAAGGACTCTGCTGCATTATTTAAGGATCCTGCTGCGGTATTTCAGTACTCTGCTGCATTATTTAAGGACTTTGCTGCATTATTTAGGGACTTTATTGCATTATTTAAAGACTTTGCTGCATTATGTAAGGAATTTGCTGCATTATTTAAGGACTTGGCTGGATTATTTAAGGACTGTGCTGCATTATTTAATGACTTTGCTGCATTATTTAAAGACTCTGCTGCATTATTTAAGGACTTTGTTGCATTATTTAAGGACTCTCCTGCATTATTTAAGGACTTTGTTGCATTATTTAAGGACTCTGCTGCATTATTTAAGGACCCTGCTGCGGTATTTCAGAACTCTGCTGAATTATTTAAGGACTTTTCTGCATTATTTATGGACTTTATTGCATTATTTAAGGACTCTGCTGCATTATTTAAGGAATTTGCTGCATTATTTAAGGACTCTGCTGCATTATTTAATGACTTTGCTGCATTATTTAAGGACTCTGCTGCATTATTTAAGGACTTTGCTGCGGTATTTAAGGACTCTGCAGCATTATTTAATGACTTTGCTGCATTATTTAAGGACTTTGCTGCGGTATTTAAGGACTTTATTGCATTATTTAAGGACTGTTCTGCATTATTTAAGGACTTTGTTGCATTATTTAAGGACTCTGCTACGTTACTTAAGGACTCTGCTGCATTCTTTAAGTACTTTGTTGCATTATTTAAGGACTCTGCTGCATTATTTAAGGACTTTGCTGCATTATTTAAGGACTCTGCTGCATTATTTAAGGACTTTGCTGCATTATTTAAGGACTCTGCTGCATTATTTAAGGACTTTGCTGCATTATTTAAGGACTCTGCTGCATTATTTAAGGACTTTGTTGCATTATTTAAGGACTCTGCTGCATTATTTAAGGACCCTGCTGCGGTATTTCAGTACTCTGCTGCATTATTTAAGGACTTTGCTGCATTATTTATGGACTTTATTGCATTATTTAAAGACTTTGCTGCATTATTTAAGGAATTTGCTGCATTATTTAAGGACTTGGCTGGATTATTTAAGGACTGTGCTGCATTATTTAAGGACTTTGCTGCATTATTTAAGGACTCTGCTGCATTATTTAAGGACTTTGTTGCATTATTTAAGGACTCTGCTGCATTATTTAAGGACTTTGTTGCATTATTTAAGGACTCTGCTGCATTATTTAAGGACCCTGCTGCGGTATTTCAGTACTCTGCTGAATTATTTAAGGACTTTGCTGCATTATTTGTGGACTTTATTGCATTATTTAAGGACTCTGCTGCATTAGTTAAGGAATTTGCTGCATTATTTAAGGACTTTGCTGCATTATTTTTGGACTTTATTGCATTATTTAAAGACTTTGCTGCATTATTTAAGGAATTTGCTGCATTATTTAAGGACTTGGCTGGATTATTTAAGGACTTTGCTGCATTATTTAAGGACTCTGCTGCATTATTTAAGGACTTTGTTGCATTATTTAAGGACTCTGCTGCATTATTTAATGACTTTGCTGCATTATTTAAGGACTCTGCTGCATTATTTAAGGACTTTGCTGCGGTATTTAAGGACTCTGCAGCATTATTTGATGACTTTGCTGCTTTATTTAAGGACTCTGCTGCATTATTTAAGGACTTTGCTGCATTATTTAAGGACTCTGATACGGTACTTAAGGACTCTGCTGCATTATTTAAGTACGTTGTTGCATTATTTAAGGACTCTGCTGCATTATTTAAGGACTTTGTTGCATTATTTAAGGACTCTTCTGCATTATTTAAGGACTTTGCTGCATTATTTAAGGACTTTGCCGCATTATTTAAGGACTCTGCTGAATTGTTTAAGGACTTTGCTGCATTATATAAGGACTTTGTTGCATTATTTAAGGACTCTGCTGCATTATTTAAGGACTTTGTTGCATTATTTAAGGACTCTGCTGCATTATTTAAGGACCCTGCTGCGGTATTTCAGTAATCTACTGCATTATTTAAGGACTTTGTTGCATTATTTAAGGACTCTGCTGCATTATTTAAGGACTTTGTTGCATTATTTAAGGACTCTGCTGCATTATTTAAGGATCCTGCTGCGGTATTTCAGTACTCTGCTGCATTATTTAAGGACTTTGCTGCATTATTTAGGGACTTTATTGCATTATTTAAAGACTTTGCTGCATTATGTAAGGAATTTGCTGCATTATTTAAGGACTTGGCTGGATTATTTAAGGACTGTGCTGCATTATTTAAGGACTCTCCTGCATTATTTAAGGACTTTGTTGCATTATTTAAGGACTCTGCTGCATTATTTAAGGACCCTGCTGCGGTATTTCAGAACTCTGCTGAATTATTTAAGGACTTTTCTGCATTATTTATGGACTTTATTGCATTATTTAAGGACTCTGCTGCATTATTTAAGGAATTTGCTGCATTATTTAAGGACTCTGCTGCATTATTTAATGACTTTGCTGCATTATTTAAGGACTCTGCTGCATTATTTAAGGACTTTGCTGCGGTATTTAAGGACTCTGCAGCATTATTTAATGACTTTGCTGCATTATTTAAGGACTTTGTTGCATTATTTAAGGACTTTGTTGCATTATTTAAGGACTCTTCTGCATTATTTAAGGACTTTGTTGCATTATTTAAGGACTCTCCTGCATTATTTAAGGACTTTGTTGCATTATTTAAGGACTCTGCTGCATTATTTAAGGACCCTGCTGCGGTATTTCAGAACTCTGCTGAATTATTTAAGGACTTTTCTGCATTATTTATGGACTTTATTGCATTATTTAAGGACTCTGCTGCATTATTTAAGGAATTTGCTGCATTATTTAAGGACTCTGCTGCATTATTTAATGACTTTGCTGCATTATTTAAGGACTCTGCTGCATTATTTAAGGACTTTGCTGCGGTATTTAAGGACTCTGCAGCATTATTTAATGACTTTGCTGCATTATTTAAGGACTTTGCTGCGGTATTTAAGGACTTTATTGCATTATTTAAGGACTGTTCTGCATTATTTAAGGACTTTGTTGCATTATTTAAGGACTCTGCTACGTTACTTAAGGACTCTGCTGCATTATTTAAGTACTTTGTTGCATTATTTAAGGACTCTGCTGCATTATTTAAGGACTTTGCTGCATTATTTAAGGACTCTGCTGCATTATTTAAGGACTTTGCTGCATTATTTAAGGACTCTGCTGCATTATTTAAGGACTTTGCTGCATTATTTAAGGACTCTGCTGCATTATTTAAGGACTTTGTTGCATTATTTAAGGACTCTGCTGCATTATTTAAGGACCCTGCTGCGGTATTTCAGTACTCTGCTGCATTATTTAAGGACTTTGCTGCATTATTTATGGACTTTATTGCATTATTTAAAGACTTTGCTGCATTATTTAAGGAATTTGCTGCATTATTTAAGGACTTGGCTGGATTATTTAAGGACTGTGCTGCATTATTTAAGGACTTTGCTGCATTATTTAAGGACTCTGCTGCATTATTTAAGGACTTTGTTGCATTATTTAAGGACTCTGCTGCATTATTTAAGGACTTTGTTGCATTATTTAAGGACTCTGCTGCATTATTTAAGGACCCTGCTGCGGTATTTCAGTACTCTGCTGAATTATTTAAGGACTTTGCTGCATTATTTGTGGACTTTATTGCATTATTTAAGGACTCTGCTGCATTAGTTAAGGAATTTGCTGCATTATTTAAGGACTCTGCTGCATTATTTAATGACTTTGCTTCATTATTTAAGGACTCTGCTGCATTATTTAAGGACTTTGCTGCGGTATTTAAGGACTCTGCAGCATTATTTAATGACTTTGCTGCTTTATTTAAGGACTCTGCTGCATTATTTAAGGACTTTGCTGCATTATTTAAGGACTCTGATACGGTACTTAAGGACTCTGCTGCATTACTTAAGTACTTTGTTGCATTATTTAAGGACTCTGCTGCATTATTTAAGGACTTTGCTGCATTATTTAAGGACTCTGCTGCATTATTTAAGGACTTTGCTGCATTATTTAAGGACTCTGCTGCATTATTTAAGGACTTTGCTGCATTATTTAAGGACTCTGCTGCATTATTTAAGGACCTTGTTGCATTATTTAAGGACTCTGCTGCATTATTTAAGGACCCTGCTGCGGTATTTCAGTACTCTGCTGCATTATTTAAGGACTTTGCTGCATTATTTTTGGACTTTATTGCATTATTTAAAGACTTTGCTGCATTATTTAAGGAATTTGCTGCATTATTTAAGGACTTTGCTGGATTATTTAAGGACTTTGCTGCATTATTTAAGGACTTTATTGCATTATATAAGGACTCTGCTGCATTATTTAAGGACTTTGTTGCATTATTTAAGGACTCGGCAGCATTATTTAATGACTTTGCTGCATTATTTAAGGACTTTGCTGCGGTATTTAAGGACTTTATTGCATTATTTAAGGACTGTTCTGCATTATTTAAGGACTTTGTTGCATTATTTAAGGACTCTGCTACAGTACTTAAGGACTCTGCTGCATTATTTAAGTACTTTGTTGCATTATTTAAGGACTC
Organism: Phyllobates terribilis; assembly: GCF_046119375.1. NCBI lineage: Eukaryota > Metazoa > Chordata > Amphibia > Anura > Dendrobatidae > Phyllobates > Phyllobates terribilis. The sequence continues at coordinate 708,946 of NW_027363436.1, forward strand.
TGCTGCATTATTTAAGGACTTTGCTGCATTATTTAAGGACTCTGCTGCATTATTTAAGGACCCTGCTGCGGTATTTCAGTACTCTGCTGCATTATTTAAGGACTTTGCTGCATTATTTTTGGACTTTATTGCATTATTTAAAGACTTTGCTGCATTATTTAAGGAATTTGCTGCATTATTTAAGGACTTTGCTGGATTATTTAAGGACTTTGCTGCATTATTTAAGGACTTTATTGCATTATTTAAGGACTTTGCTGCATTATTTAAGGACTTTCTTGCATTATTTAAGGACTCTGCTGCATTATTTAAGGAATTTGCTGCATTATTTAAGGACTCTGCTGCATTATTTAAGGACTTTGCTGCATTATTTAAGGACTCTGCTGCATTATTTAAGGACTTTGTTGCATTATTTAAGGACTCTGCTGCATTATTTAAGGACCCTGCTACGGTATTTCAGTAATCTACTGCATTATTTAAGGACTTTGTTGCATTATTTAAGGACTCTGCTGCATTATTTAAGGACCCTGCTGCGGTATTTCAGTACTCTGCTGCATTATTTAAGGACTCTGCTGCATTATTTATGGACTTTATTGTATTATTTAAAGACTTTGCTGAATTATTTAAGGAATTTGCTGCATTATTTAAGGACTTGGCTGGATTATTTAAGGACTCTGCTGCATTATTTAAGGACTTTGCTGCATTATTTAAGGACTCTGCTGCATTATTTAAGGACTTTGTTGCATTATTTAAGGACCCTGCTGCGGTATTTCAGTATACTCTGCTGAATTATTTAAGGACTTTGCTGCATTATTTATGGACTTTATTGCATTATTTAAGGACTCTGCTGCATTATTTAAGGAATTTGCTGCATTATTTAGGTACTCTGCTGCATTATTTAAGGACTTTGCTGCGGTATTTAAGGACTTTATTGCATTATTTAAGGACTGTTCTGCATTATTTAAGGACTTTGTTGCATTATTTAAGGACTCTGCTACGGTACTTAAGGACTCTGCTGCATTATTTAAGTACTTTGTTGCATTATTTAAGGACTCTGCTGCATTATTTAAGGACCCTTCTGCCGTATTTCAGTACTCTGCTGCATTATTTAAGGACTTTGCTGCATTATTTTTGGACTTTATTGCATTATTTAAAGACTTTGCTGCATTATTTAAGGAATTTGCTGCATTATTTAAGGACTTGGCTGGATTATTTAAGGACTTTGCTGCATTATTTAAGGACTCTGCTACAGTACTTAAGGACTCTGCTGCATTATTTAAGTACTTTGTTGCATTATTTAAGGACTCTGCTGCATTATTTAAGGACTTTGCTGCATTATTTAAGGACTCTGCTGCATTATTTAAGGACTTTGCTGCATTATTTAAGGACTCTGCTGCATTATTTAAGGACTTTGCTGCATTATTTAAGGACTCTGATATGGTACTTAAGAACTCTGCTGCATTATTTAAGTACTTTGTTGCATTATTTAAGGACTCTGCTGCATTATTTAAGGACTTTGTTGCATTATTTAAGGCCTCTTCTGCATTATTTAAGGACTTTGTTGCATTATTTAAGGACTTTGCTGCATTATTTAAGGACTTTGCTGCATTATTTAAGGACTCTGCTGCATTATTTAAGGAACTTGCTTCATTATTTAAGGACTCTGCTGCATTATTTAATGACTTTGCTGCATTATTTAAGGACTCTGCTGCATTATTTAAGGACTTTGCTGCATTATTTAAGGACTCTGCTGCATTATTTAAGGAATTTGCTGCATTATTTAAGGACTCTGCTGCATTATTTAATGACTTTGCTGCATTATTTAAGGACTCTGCTGCATTATTTAAGGACTTTGCTGCGGTATTTAATGACTCTGCAGCATTATTTAATGACTTTGCTGCATTATTTAAGGACTCTGCTGCATTATTTAAGGACTTTGCTGCATTATTTAAGGACTCTGATACGGTACTTAAGAACTCTGCTGCATTATTTAAGTACTTTGTTGCATTATTTAAGGACTCTGCTGCATTATTTAAGGACTTTGTTGCATTATTTAAGGACTCTTCTGCATTATTTAAGGACTTTGTTGCATTATTTAAGGACTCTGCTGCATTATTTAAGGATCCTGCTGCGGTATTTCAGTACTCTGCTGCATTATTTAAGGACTTTGCTGCATTATTTAGGGACTTTATTGCATTATTTAAAGACTTTGCTGCATTATGTAAGGAATTTGCTGCATTATTTAAGGACTTGGCTGGATTATTTAAGGACTGTGCTGCATTATTTAATGACTTTGCTGCATTATTTAAGGACTCTGCTGCATTATTTAAGGACTCTGCTGCATTATTTAACGACTTTGTTGCATTATTTAAGGACTCTGCTGCATTATTTAATTACTTTGTTGCATTATTTAAGGACTCTGCTGCATTATTTAAGGACCCTGCTGCGGTATTTCAGTATACTCTGCTGAATTATTTAAGGACTTTGCTGCATTATTTATGGACTTTATTGCATTATTTAAGGACTCTGCTGCATTATTTAAGGAATTTGCTGCATTATTTAGGTACTCTGCTGCATTATTTAAGGACTTTGCTGCGGTATTTAAGGACTTTATTGCATTATTTAAGGACTGTTCTGCATTATTTAAGGACTTTGTTGCATTATTTAAGGACTCTGCTACGGTACTTAAGGACTCTGCTGCATTATTTAAGTACTTTGTTGCATTATTTAAGGACTCTGCTGCATTATTTAAGGACCCTTCTGCCGTATTTCAGTACTCTGCTGCATTATTTAAGGACTTTGCTGCATTATTTTTGGACTTTATTGCATTATTTAAAGACTTTGCTGCATTATTTAAGGAATTTGCTGCATTATTTAAGGACTTGGCTGGATTATTTAAGGACTTTGCTGCATTATTTAAGGACTCTGCTGCATTATTTAAGGACTTTGTTGCATTATTTAAGGACTCTGCTGCATTATTTAATGACTTTGCTGCATTATTTAAGGACTCTGCTGCATTATTTAAGGACTTTGCTGCGTTATTTAAGGACTCTGCAGCATTATTTGATGACTTTGCTGCTTTATTTAAGGACTCTGCTGCATTATTTAAGGACTTTGCTGCATTATTTAAGGACTCTGATACGGTACTTAAGGACTCTGCTGCATTATTTAAGTACGTTGTTGCATTATTTAAGGACTCTGCTGCATTATTTAAGGACTTTGTTGCATTATTTAAGGACTCTTCTGCATTATTTAAGGACTTTGCTGCATTATTTAAGGACTTTGCCGCATTATTTAAGGACTCTGCTGAATTGTTTAAGGACTTTGCTGCATTATATAAGGACTTTGTTGCATTATTTAAGGACTCTGCTGCATTATTTAAGGACTTTGTTGCATTATTTAAGGACTCTGCTGCATTATTTAAGGACCCTGCTGCGGTATTTCAGTAATCTACTGCATTATTTAAGGACTTTGTTGCATTATTTAAGGACTCTGCTGCATTATTTAAGGACTTTGTTGCATTATTTAAGGACTCTGCTGCATTATTTAAGGATCCTGCTGCGGTATTTCAGTACTCTGCTGCATTATTTAAGGACTTTGCTGCATTATTTAGGGACTTTATTGCATTATTTAAAGACTTTGCTGCATTATGTAAGGAATTTGCTGCATTATTTAAGGACTTGGCTGGATTATTTAAGGACTGTGCTGCATTATTTAATGACTTTGCTGCATTATTTAAAGACTCTGCTGCATTATTTAAGGACTTTGTTGCATTATTTAAGGACTCTCCTGCATTATTTAAGGACTTTGTTGCATTATTTAAGGACTCTGCTGCATTATTTAAGGACCCTGCTGCGGTATTTCAGAACTCTGCTGAATTATTTAAGGACTTTTCTGCATTATTTATGGACTTTATTGCATTATTTAAGGACTCTGCTGCATTATTTAAGGAATTTGCTGCATTATTTAAGGACTCTGCTGCATTATTTAATGACTTTGCTGCATTATTTAAGGACTCTGCTGCATTATTTAAGGACTTTGCTGCGGTATTTAAGGACTCTGCAGCATTATTTAATGACTTTGCTGCATTATTTAAGGACTTTGCTGCGGTATTTAAGGACTTTATTGCATTATTTAAGGACTGTTCTGCATTATTTAAGGACTTTGTTGCATTATTTAAGGACTCTGCTACGTTACTTAAGGACTCTGCTGCATTATTTAAGTACTTTGTTGCATTATTTAAGGACTCTGCTGCATTATTTAAGGACTTTGCTGCATTATTTAAGGACTCTGCTGCATTATTTAAGGACTTTGCTGCATTATTTAAGGACTCTGCTGCATTATTTAAGGACTTTGCTGCATTATTTAAGGACTCTGCTGCATTATTTAAGGACTTTGTTGCATTATTTAAGGACTCTGCTGCATTATTTAAGGACCCTGCTGCGGTATTTCAGTACTCTGCTGCATTATTTAAGGACTTTGCTGCATTATTTATGGACTTTATTGCATTATTTAAAGACTTTGCTGCATTATTTAAGGAATTTGCTGCATTATTTAAGGACTTGGCTGGATTATTTAAGGACTGTGCTGCATTATTTAAGGACTTTGCTGCATTATTTAAGGACTCTGCTGCATTATTTAAGGACTTTGTTGCATTATTTAAGGACTCTGCTGCATTATTTAAGGACTTTGTTGCATTATTTAAGGACTCTGCTGCATTATTTAAGGACCCTGCTGCGGTATTTCAGTACTCTGCTGAATTATTTAAGGACTTTGCTGCATTATTTGTGGACTTTATTGCATTATTTAAGGACTCTGCTGCATTAGTTAAGGAATTTGCTGCATTATTTAAGGACTTTGCTGCATTATTTTTGGACTTTATTGCATTATTTAAAGACTTTGCTGCATTATTTAAGGAATTTGCTGCATTATTTAAGGACTTGGCTGGATTATTTAAGGACTTTGCTGCATTATTTAAGGACTCTGCTGCATTATTTAAGGACTTTGTTGCATTATTTAAGGACTCTGCTGCATTATTTAATGACTTTGCTGCATTATTTAAGGACTCTGCTGCATTATTTAAGGACTTTGCTGCATTATTTAAGGACTCTGCTGCATTATTTAAGGACTTTGTTGCATTATTTAAGGACTCTGCTGCATTATTTAATGACTTTGCTGCATTATTTAAGGACTCTGCTGCATTATTTAAGGACTTTGCTGCGTTATTTAAGGACTCTGCAGCATTATTTGATGACTTTGCTGCTTTATTTAAGGACTCTGCTGCATTATTTAAGGACTTTGCTGCATTATTTAAGGACTCTGATACGGTACTTAAGGACTCTGCTGCATTATTTAAGTACGTTGTTGCATTATTTAAGGACTCTGCTGCATTATTTAAGGACTTTGTTGCATTATTTAAGGACTCTTCTGCATTATTTAAGGACTTTGCTGCATTATTTAAGGACTTTGCCGCATTATTTAAGGACTCTGCTGAATTGTTTAAGGACTTTGCTGCATTATATAAGGACTTTGTTGCATTATTTAAGGACTCTGCTGCATTATTTAAGGACTTTGTTGCATTATTTAAGGACTATGCTGCATTATTTAAGGACCCTGCTGCGGTATTTCAGTAATCTACTGCATTATTTAAGGACTTTGTTGCATTATTTAAGGACTCTGCTGCATTATTTAAGGACTTTGTTGCATTATTTAAGGACTCTGCTGCATTATTTAAGGATCCTGCTGCGGTATTTCAGTACTCTGCTGCATTATTTAAGGACTTTGCTGCATTATTTAGGGACTTTATTGCATTATTTAAAGACTTTGCTGCATTATGTAAGGAATTTGCTGCATTATTTAAGGACTTGGCTGGATTATTTAAGGACTGTGCTGCATTATTTAATGACTTTGCTGCATTATTTAAAGACTCTGCTGCATTATTTAAGGACTTTGTTGCATTATTTAAGGACTCTCCTGCATTATTTAAGGACTTTGTTGCATTATTTAAGGACTCTGCTGCATTATTTAAGGACCCTGCTGCGGTATTTCAGAACTCTGCTGAATTATTTAAGGACTTTTCTGCATTATTTATGGACTTTATTGCATTATTTAAGGACTCTGCTGCATTATTTAAGGAATTTGCTGCATTATTTAAGGACTCTGCTGCATTATTTAATGACTTTGCTGCATTATTTAAGGACTCTGCTGCATTATTTAAGGACTTTGCTGCGGTATTTAAGGACTCTGCAGCATTATTTAATGACTTTGCTGCATTATTTAAGGACTTTGCTGCGGTATTTAAGGACTTTATTGCATTATTTAAGGACTGTTCTGCATTATTTAAGGACTTTGTTGCATTATTTAAGGACTCTGCTACGTTACTTAAGGACTCTGCTGCATTATTTAAGTACTTTGTTGCATTATTTAAGGACTCTGCTGCATTATTTAAGGACTTTGCTGCATTATTTAAGGACTCTGCTGCATTATTTAAGGACTTTGCTGCATTATTTAAGGACTCTGCTGCATTATTTAAGGACTTTGCTGCATTATTTAAGGACTCTGCTGCATTATTTAAGGACTTTGTTGCATTATTTAAGGACTCTGCTGCATTATTTAAGGACCCTGCTGCGGTATTTCAGTACTCTGCTGCATTATTTAAGGACTTTGCTGCATTATTTATGGACTTTATTGCATTATTTAAAGACTTTGCTGCATTATTTAAGGAATTTGCTGCATTATTTAAGGACTTGGCTGGATTATTTAAGGACTGTGCTGCATTATTTAAGGACTTTGCTGCATTATTTAAGGACTCTGCTGCATTATTTAAGGACTTTGTTGCATTATTTAAGGACTCTGCTGCATTATTTAAGGACTTTGTTGCATTATTTAAGGACTCTGCTGCATTATTTAAGGACCCTGCTGCGGTATTTCAGTACTCTGCTGAATTATTTAAGGACTTTGCTGCATTATTTGTGGACTTTATTGCATTATTTAAGGACTCTGCTGCATTAGTTAAGGAATTTGCTGCATTATTTAAGGACTTTGCTGCATTATTTTTGGACTTTATTGCATTATTTAAAGACTTTGCTGCATTATTTAAGGAATTTGCTGCATTATTTAAGGACTTGGCTGGATTATTTAAGGACTTTGCTGCATTATTTAAGGACTCTGCTGCATTATTTAAGGACTTTGTTGCATTATTTAAGGACTCTGCTGCATTATTTAATGACTTTGCTGCATTATTTAAGGACTCTGCTGCATTATTTAAGGACTTTGCTGCGGTATTTAAGGACTCTGCAGCATTATTTGATGACTTTGCTGCTTTATTTAAGGACTCTGCTGCATTATTTAAGGACTTTGCTGCATTATTTAAGGACTCTGATACGGTACTTAAGGACTCTGCTGCATTATTTAAGTACGTTGTTGCATTATTTAAGGACTCTGCTGCATTATTTAAGGACTTTGTTGCATTATTTAAGGACTCTTCTGCATTATTTAAGGACTTTGCTGCATTATTTAAGGACTTTGCCGCATTATTTAAGGACTCTGCTGAATTGTTTAAGGACTTTGCTGCATTATATAAGGACTTTGTTGCATTATTTAAGGACTCTGCTGCATTATTTAAGGACTTTGTTGCATTATTTAAGGACTCTGCTGCATTATTTAAGGACCCTGCTGCGGTATTTCAGTAATCTACTGCATTATTTAAGGACTTTGTTGCATTATTTAAGGACTCTGCTGCATTATTTAAGGACTTTGTTGCATTATTTAAGGACTCTGCTGCATTATTTAAGGATCCTGCTGCGGTATTTCAGTACTCTGCTGCATTATTTAAGGACTTTGCTGCATTATTTAGGGACTTTATTGCATTATTTAAAGACTTTGCTGCATTATGTAAGGAATTTGCTGCATTATTTAAGGACTTGGCTGGATTATTTAAGGACTGTGCTGCATTATTTAATGACTTTGCTGCATTATTTAAAGACTCTGCTGCATTATTTAAGGACTTTGTTGCATTATTTAAGGACTCTCCTGCATTATTTAAGGACTTTGTTGCATTATTTAAGGACTCTGCTGCATTATTTAAGGACCCTGCTGCGGTATTTCAGAACTCTGCTGAATTATTTAAGGACTTTTCTGCATTATTTATGGACTTTATTGCATTATTTAAGGACTCTGCTGCATTATTTAAGGAATTTGCTGCATTATTTAAGGACTCTGCTGCATTATTTAATGACTTTGCTGCATTATTTAAGGACTCTGCTGCATTATTTAAGGACTTTGCTGCGGTATTTAAGGACTCTGCAGCATTATTTAATGACTTTGCTGCATTATTTAAGGACTTTGCTGCGGTATTTAAGGACTTTATTGCATTATTTAAGGACTGTTCTGCATTATTTAAGGACTTTGTTGCATTATTTAAGGACTCTGCTACGTTACTTAAGGACTCTGCTGCATTATTTAAGTACTTTGTTGCATTATTTAAGGACTCTGCTGCATTATTTAAGGACTTTGCTGCATTATTTAAGGACTCTGCTGCATTATTTAAGGACTTTGCTGCATTATTTAAGGACTCTGCTGCATTATTTAAGGACTTTGCTGCATTATTTAAGGACTCTGCTGCATTATTTAAGGACTTTGTTGCATTATTTAAGGACTCTGCTGCATTATTTAAGGACCCTGCTGCGGTATTTCAGTACTCTGCTGCATTATTTAAGGACTTTGCTGCATTATTTATGGACTTTATTGCATTATTTAAAGACTTTGCTGCATTATTTAAGGAATTTGCTGCATTATTTAAGGACTTGGCTGGATTATTTAAGGACTGTGCTGCATTATTTAAGGACTTTGCTGCATTATTTAAGGACTCTGCTGCATTATTTAAGGACTTTGTTGCATTATTTAAGGACTCTGCTGCATTATTTAAGGACTTTGTTGCATTATTTAAGGACTCTGCTGCATTATTTAAGGACCCTGCTGCGGTATTTCAGTACTCTGCTGAATTATTTAAGGACTTTGCTGCATTATTTGTGGACTTTATTGCATTATTTAAGGACTCTGCTGCATTAGTTAAGGAATTTGCTGCATTATTTAAGGACTCTGCTGCATTATTTAATGACTTTGCTTCATTATTTAAGGACTCTGCTGCATTATTTAAGGACTTTGCTGCGGTATTTAAGGACTCTGCAGCATTATTTAATGACTTTGCTGCTTTATTTAAGGACTCTGCTGCATTATTTAAGGACTTTGCTGCATTATTTAAGGACTCTGATACGGTACTTAAGGACTCTGCTGCATTACTTAAGTACTTTGTTGCATTATTTAAGGACTCTGCTGCATTATTTAAGGACTTTGCTGCATTATTTAAGGACTCTGCTGCATTATTTAAGGACTTTGCTGCATTATTTAAGGACTCTGCTGCATTATTTAAGGACTTTGCTGCATTATTTAAGGACTCTGCTGCATTATTTAAGGACCTTGTTGCATTATTTAAGGACTCTGCTGCATTATTTAAGGACCCTGCTGCGGTATTTCAGTACTCTGCTGCATTATTTAAGGACTTTGCTGCATTATTTTTGGACTTTATTGCATTATTTAAAGACTTTGCTGCATTATTTAAGGAATTTGCTGCATTATTTAAGGACTTTGCTGGATTATTTAAGGACTTTGCTGCATTATTTAAGGACTTTATTGCATTATATAAGGACTCTGCTGCATTATTTAAGGACTTTGTTGCATTATTTAAGGACTCGGCAGCATTATTTAATGACTTTGCTGCATTATTTAAGGACTTTGCTGCGGTATTTAAGGACTTTATTGCATTATTTAAGGACTGTTCTGCATTATTTAAGGACTTTGTTGCATTATTTAAGGACTCTGCTACAGTACTTAAGGACTCTGCTGCATTATTTAAGTACTTTGTTGCATTATTTAAGGACTCTGCTGCATTATTTAAGGACTTTGCTGCATTATTTAAGGACTCTGCTGCATTATTTAAGGACCCTGCTGCGGTATTTCAGTACTCTGCTGCATTATTTAAGGACTTTGCTGCATTATTTTTGGACTTTATTGCATTATTTAAAGACTTTGCTGCATTATTTAAGGAATTTGCTGCATTATTTAAGGACTTTGCTGGATTATTTAAGGACTTTGCTGCATTATTTAAGGACTTTATTGCATTATTTAAGGACTTTGCTGCATTATTTAAGGACTTTCTTGCATTATTTAAGGACTCTGCTGCATTATTTAAGGAATTTGCTGCATTATTTAAGGACTCTGCTGCATTATTTAAGGACTTTGCTGCATTATTTAAGGACTCTGCTGCATTATTTAAGGACTTTGTTGCATTATTTAAGGACTCTGCTGCATTATTTAAGGACCCTGCTACGGTATTTCAGTAATCTACTGCATTATTTAAGGACTTTGTTGCATTATTTAAGGACTCTGCTGCATTATTTAAGGACCCTGCTGCGGTATTTCAGTACTCTGCTGCATTATTTAAGGACTCTGCTGCATTATTTATGGACTTTATTGTATTATTTAAAGACTTTGCTGAATTATTTAAGGAATTTGCTGCATTATTTAAGGACTTGGCTGGATTATTTAAGGACTCTGCTGCATTATTTAAGGACTTTGCTGCATTATTTAAGGACTCTGCTGCATTATTTAAGGACTTTGTTGCATTATTTAAGGACCCTGCTGCGGTATTTCAGTATACTCTGCTGAATTATTTAAGGACTTTGCTGCATTATTTATGGACTTTATTGCATTATTTAAGGACTCTGCTGCATTATTTAAGGAATTTGCTGCATTATTTAGGTACTCTGCTGCATTATTTAAGGACTTTGCTGCGGTATTTAAGGACTTTATTGCATTATTTAAGGACTGTTCTGCATTATTTAAGGACTTTGTTGCATTATTTAAGGACTCTGCTACGGTACTTAAGGACTCTGCTGCATTATTTAAGTACTTTGTTGCATTATTTAAGGACTCTGCTGCATTATTTAAGGACCCTTCTGCCGTATTTCAGTACTCTGCTGCATTATTTAAGGACTTTGCTGCATTATTTTTGGACTTTATTGCATTATTTAAAGACTTTGCTGCATTATTTAAGGAATTTGCTGCATTATTTAAGGACTTGGCTGGATTATTTAAGGACTTTGCTGCATTATTTAAGGACTCTGCTACAGTACTTAAGGACTCTGCTGCATTATTTAAGTACTTTGTTGCATTATTTAAGGACTCTGCTGCATTATTTAAGGACTTTGCTGCATTATTTAAGGACTCTGCTGCATTATTTAAGGACTTTGCTGCATTATTTAAGGACTCTGCTGCATTATTTAAGGACTTTGCTGCATTATTTAAGGACTCTGATATGGTACTTAAGAACTCTGCTGCATTATTTAAGTACTTTGTTGCATTATTTAAGGACTCTGCTGCATTATTTAAGGACTTTGTTGCATTATTTAAGGCCTCTTCTGCATTATTTAAGGACTTTGTTGCATTATTTAAGGACTTTGCTGCATTATTTAAGGACTTTGCTGCATTATTTAAGGACTCTGCTGCATTATTTAAGGAACTTGCTTCATTATTTAAGGACTCTGCTGCATTATTTAATGACTTTGCTGCATTATTTAAGGACTCTGCTGCATTATTTAAGGACTTTGCTGCATTATTTAAGGACTCTGCTGCATTATTTAAGGAATTTGCTGCATTATTTAAGGACTCTGCTGCATTATTTAATGACTTTGCTGCATTATTTAAGGACTCTGCTGCATTATTTAAGGACTTTGCTGCGGTATTTAATGACTCTGCAGCATTATTTAATGACTTTGCTGCATTATTTAAGGACTCTGCTGCATTATTTAAGGACTTTGCTGCATTATTTAAGGACTCTGATACGGTACTTAAGAACTCTGCTGCATTATTTAAGTACTTTGTTGCATTATTTAAGGACTCTGCTGCATTATTTAAGGACTTTGTTGCATTATTTAAGGACTCTTCTGCATTATTTAAGGACTTTGTTGCATTATTTAAGGACTCTGCTGCATTATTTAAGGATCCTGCTGCGGTATTTCAGTACTCTGCTGCATTATTTAAGGACTTTGCTGCATTATTTAGGGACTTTATTGCATTATTTAAAGACTTTGCTGCATTATGTAAGGAATTTGCTGCATTATTTAAGGACTTGGCTGGATTATTTAAGGACTGTGCTGCATTATTTAATGACTTTGCTGCATTATTTAAGGACTCTGCTGCATTATTTAAGGACTCTGCTGCATTATTTAACGACTTTGTTGCATTATTTAAGGACTCTGCTGCATTATTTAATTACTTTGTTGCATTATTTAAGGACTCTGCTGCATTATTTAAGGACCCTGCTGCGGTATTTCAGTATACTCTGCTGAATTATTTAAGGACTTTGCTGCATTATTTATGGACTTTATTGCATTATTTAAGGACTCTGCTGCATTATTTAAGGAATTTGCTGCATTATTTAGGTACTCTGCTGCATTATTTAAGGACTTTGCTGCGGTATTTAAGGACTTTATTGCATTATTTAAGGACTGTTCTGCATTATTTAAGGACTTTGTTGCATTATTTAAGGACTCTGCTACGGTACTTAAGGACTCTGCTGCATTATTTAAGTACTTTGTTGCATTATTTAAGGACTCTGCTGCATTATTTAAGGACCCTTCTGCCGTATTTCAGTACTCTGCTGCATTATTTAAGGACTTTGCTGCATTATTTTTGGACTTTATTGCATTATTTAAAGACTTTGCTGCATTATTTAAGGAATTTGCTGCATTATTTAAGGACTTGGCTGGATTATTTAAGGACTTTGCTGCATTATTTAAGGACTCTGCTGCATTATTTAAGGACTTTGTTGCATTATTTAAGGACTCTGCTGCATTATTTAATGACTTTGCTGCATTATTTAAGGACTCTGCTGCATTATTTAAGGACTTTGCTGCGGTATTTAAGGACTCTGCAGCATTATTTGATGACTTTGCTGCTTTATTTAAGGACTCTGCTGCATTATTTAAGGACTTTGCTGCATTATTTAAGGACTCTGATACGGTACTTAAGGACTCTGCTGCATTATTTAAGTACGTTGTTGCATTATTTAAGGACTCTGCTGCATTATTTAAGGACTTTGTTGCATTATTTAAGGACTCTTCTGCATTATTTAAGGACTTTGCTGCATTATTTAAGGACTTTGCCGCATTATTTAAGGACTCTGCTGAATTGTTTAAGGACTTTGCTGCATTATATAAGGACTTTGTTGCATTATTTAAGGACTCTGCTGCATTATTTAAGGACTTTGTTGCATTATTTAAGGACTCTGCTGCATTATTTAAGGACCCTGCTGCGGTATTTCAGTAATCTACTGCATTATTTAAGGACTTTGTTGCATTATTTAAGGACTCTGCTGCATTATTTAAGGACTTTGTTGCATTATTTAAGGACTCTGCTGCATTATTTAAGGATCCTGCTGCGGTATTTCAGTACTCTGCTGCATTATTTAAGGACTTTGCTGCATTATTTAGGGACTTTATTGCATTATTTAAAGACTTTGCTGCATTATGTAAGGAATTTGCTGCATTATTTAAGGACTTGGCTGGATTATTTAAGGACTGTGCTGCATTATTTAATGACTTTGCTGCATTATTTAAAGACTCTGCTGCATTATTTAAGGACTTTGTTGCATTATTTAAGGACTCTCCTGCATTATTTAAGGACTTTGTTGCATTATTTAAGGACTCTGCTGCATTATTTAAGGACCCTGCTGCGGTATTTCAGAACTCTGCTGAATTATTTAAGGACTTTTCTGCATTATTTATGGACTTTATTGCATTATTTAAGGACTCTGCTGCATTATTTAAGGAATTTGCTGCATTATTTAAGGACTCTGCTGCATTATTTAATGACTTTGCTGCATTATTTAAGGACTCTGCTGCATTATTTAAGGACTTTGCTGCGGTATTTAAGGACTCTGCAGCATTATTTAATGACTTTGCTGCATTATTTAAGGACTTTGCTGCGGTATTTAAGGACTTTATTGCATTATTTAAGGACTGTTCTGCATTATTTAAGGACTTTGTTGCATTATTTAAGGACTCTGCTACGTTACTTAAGGACTCTGCTGCATTATTTAAGTACTTTGTTGCATTATTTAAGGACTCTGCTGCATTATTTAAGGACTTTGCTGCATTATTTAAGGACTCTGCTGCATTATTTAAGGACTTTGCTGCATTATTTAAGGACTCTGCTGCATTATTTAAGGACTTTGCTGCATTATTTAAGGACTCTGCTGCATTATTTAAGGACTTTGTTGCATTATTTAAGGACTCTGCTGCATTATTTAAGGACCCTGCTGCGGTATTTCAGTACTCTGCTGCATTATTTAAGGACTTTGCTGCATTATTTATGGACTTTATTGCATTATTTAAAGACTTTGCTGCATTATTTAAGGAATTTGCTGCATTATTTAAGGACTTGGCTGGATTATTTAAGGACTGTGCTGCATTATTTAAGGACTTTGCTGCATTATTTAAGGACTCTGCTGCATTATTTAAGGACTTTGTTGCATTATTTAAGGACTCTGCTGCATTATTTAAGGACTTTGTTGCATTATTTAAGGACTCTGCTGCATTATTTAAGGACCCTGCTGCGGTATTTCAGTACTCTGCTGAATTATTTAAGGACTTTGCTGCATTATTTGTGGACTTTATTGCATTATTTAAGGACTCTGCTGCATTAGTTAAGGAATTTGATGCATTATTTAAGGACTTTGCTGCATTATTTTTGGACTTTATTGCATTATTTAAAGACTTTGCTGCATTATTTAAGGAATTTGCTGCATTATTTAAGGACTTGGCTGGATTATTTAAGGACTTTGCTGCATTATTTAAGGACTCTGCTGCATTATTTAAGGACTTTGTTGCATTATTTAAGGACTCTGCTGCATTATTTAATGACTTTGCTGCATTATTTAAGGACTCTGCTGCATTATTTAAGGACTTTGCTGCGGTATTTAAGGACTCTGCAGCATTATTTGATGACTTTGCTGCTTTATTTAAGGACTCTGCTGCATTATTTAAGGACTTTGCTGCATTATTTAAGGACTCTGATACGGTACTTAAGGACTCTGCTGCATTATTTAAGTACGTTGTTGCATTATTTAAGGACTCTGCTGCATTATTTAAGGACTTTGTTGCATTATTTAAGGACTCTTCTGCATTATTTAAGGACTTTGCTGCATTATTTAAGGACTTTGCCGCATTATTTAAGGACTCTGCTGAATTGTTTAAGGACTTTGCTGCATTATATAAGGACTTTGTTGCATTATTTAAGGACTCTGCTGCATTATTTAAGGACTTTGTTGCATTATTTAAGGACTCTGCTGCATTATTTAAGGACCCTGCTGCGGTATTTCAGTAATCTACTGCATTATTTAAGGACTTTGTTGCATTATTTAAGGACTCTGCTGCATTATTTAAGGACTTTGTTGCATTATTTAAGGACTCTGCTGCATTATTTAAGGATCCTGCTGCGGTATTTCAGTACTCTGCTGCATTATTTAAGGACTTTGCTGCATTATTTAGGGACTTTATTGCATTATTTAAAGACTTTGCTGCATTATGTAAGGAATTTGCTGCATTATTTAAGGACTTGGCTGGATTATTTAAGGACTGTGCTGCATTATTTAATGACTTTGCTGCATTATTTAAAGACTCTGCTGCATTATTTAAGGACTTTGTTGCATTATTTAAGGACTCTCCTGCATTATTTAAGGACTTTGTTGCATTATTTAAGGACTCTGCTGCATTATTTAAGGACCCTGCTGCGGTATTTCAGAACTCTGCTGAATTATTTAAGGACTTTTCTGCATTATTTATGGACTTTATTGCATTATTTAAGGACTCTGCTGCATTATTTAAGGAATTTGCTGCATTATTTAAGGACTCTGCTGCATTATTTAATGACTTTGCTGCATTATTTAAGGACTCTGCTGCATTATTTAAGGACTTTGCTGCGGTATTTAAGGACTCTGCAGCATTATTTAATGACTTTGCTGCATTATTTAAGGACTTTGCTGCGGTATTTAAGGACTTTATTGCATTATTTAAGGACTGTTCTGCATTATTTAAGGACTTTGTTGCATTATTTAAGGACTCTGCTACGTTACTTAAGGACTCTGCTGCATTATTTAAGTACTTTGTTGCATTATTTAAGGACTCTGCTGCATTATTTAAGGACTTTGCTGCATTATTTAAGGACTCTGCTGCATTATTTAAGGACTTTGCTGCATTATTTAAGGACTCTGCTGCATTATTTAAGGACTTTGCTGCATTATTTAAGGACTCTGCTGCATTATTTAAGGACTTTGTTGCATTATTTAAGGACTCTGCTGCATTATTTAAGGACCCTGCTGCGGTATTTCAGTACTCTGCTGCATTATTTAAGGACTTTGCTGCATTATTTATGGACTTTATTGCATTATTTAAAGACTTTGCTGCATTATTTAAGGAATTTGCTGCATTATTTAAGGACTTGGCTGGATTATTTAAGGACTGTGCTGCATTATTTAAGGACTTTGCTGCATTATTTAAGGACTCTGCTGCATTATTTAAGGACTTTGTTGCATTATTTAAGGACTCTGCTGCATTATTTAAGGACTTTGTTGCATTATTTAAGGACTCTGCTGCATTATTTAAGGACCCTGCTGCGGTATTTCAGTACTCTGCTGAATTATTTAAGGACTTTGCTGCATTATTTGTGGACTTTATTGCATTATTTAAGGACTCTGCTGCATTAGTTAAGGAATTTGCTGCATTATTTAAGGACTCTGCTGCATTATTTAATGACTTTGCTTCATTATTTAAGGACTCTGCTGCATTATTTAAGGACTTTGCTGCGGTATTTAAGGACTCTGCAGCATTATTTAATGACTTTGCTGCTTTATTTAAGGACTCTGCTGCATTATTTAAGGACTTTGCTGCATTATTTAAGGACTCTGATACGGTACTTAAGGACTCTGCTGCATTACTTAAGTACTTTGTTGCATTATTTAAGGACTCTGCTGCATTATTTAAGGACTTTGCTGCATTATTTAAGGACTCTGCTGCATTATTTAAGGACTTTGCTGCATTATTTAAGGACTCTGCTGCATTATTTAAGGACTTTGCTGCATTATTTAAGGACTCTGCTGCATTATTTAAGGACCTTGTTGCATTATTTAAGGACTCTGCTGCATTATTTAAGGACCCTGCTGCGGTATTTCAGTACTCTGCTGCATTATTTAAGGACTTTGCTGCATTATTTTTGGACTTTATTGCATTATTTAAAGACTTTGCTGCATTATTTAAGGAATTTGCTGCATTATTTAAGGACTTTGCTGGATTATTTAAGGACTTTGCTGCATTATTTAAGGACTTTATTGCATTATATAAGGACTCTGCTGCATTATTTAAGGACTTTGTTGCATTATTTAAGGACTCGGCAGCATTATTTAATGACTTTGCTGCATTATTTAAGGACTTTGCTGCGGTATTTAAGGACTTTATTGCATTATTTAAGGACTGTTCTGCATTATTTAAGGACTTTGTTGCATTATTTAAGGACTCTGCTACAGTACTTAAGGACTCTGCTGCATTATTTAAGTACTTTGTTGCATTATTTAAGGACTCTGCTGCATTATTTAAGGACTTTGCTGCATTATTTAAGGACTCTGCTGCATTATTTAAGGACCCTGCTGCGGTATTTCAGTACTCTGCTGCATTATTTAAGGACTTTGCTGCATTATTTTTGGACTTTATTGCATTATTTAAAGACTTTGCTGCATTATTTAAGGAATTTGCTGCATTATTTAAGGACTTTGCTGGATTATTTAAGGACTTTGCTGCATTATTTAAGGACTTTATTGCATTATTTAAGGACTTTGCTGCATTATTTAAGGACTTTCTTGCATTATTTAAGGACTCTGCTGCATTATTTAAGGAATTTGCTGCATTATTTAAGGACTCTGCTGCATTATTTAAGGACTTTGCTGCATTATTTAAGGACTCTGCTGCATTATTTAAGGACTTTGTTGCATTATTTAAGGACTCTGCTGCATTATTTAAGGACCCTGCTACGGTATTTCAGTAATCTACTGCATTATTTAAGGACTTTGTTGCATTATTTAAGGACTCTGCTGCATTATTTAAGGACCCTGCTGCGGTATTTCAGTACTCTGCTGCATTATTTAAGGACTCTGCTGCATTATTTATGGACTTTATTGTATTATTTAAAGACTTTGCTGAATTATTTAAGGAATTTGCTGCATTATTTAAGGACTTGGCTGGATTATTTAAGGACTCTGCTGCATTATTTAAGGACTTTGCTGCATTATTTAAGGACTCTGCTGCATTATTTAAGGACTTTGTTGCATTATTTAAGGACCCTGCTGCGGTATTTCAGTATACTCTGCTGAATTATTTAAGGACTTTGCTGCATTATTTATGGACTTTATTGCATTATTTAAGGACTCTGCTGCATTATTTAAGGAATTTGCTGCATTATTTAGGTACTCTGCTGCATTATTTAAGGACTTTGCTGCGGTATTTAAGGACTTTATTGCATTATTTAAGGACTGTTCTGCATTATTTAAGGACTTTGTTGCATTATTTAAGGACTCTGCTACGGTACTTAAGGACTCTGCTGCATTATTTAAGTACTTTGTTGCATTATTTAAGGACTCTGCTGCATTATTTAAGGACCCTTCTGCCGTATTTCAGTACTCTGCTGCATTATTTAAGGACTTTGCTGCATTATTTTTGGACTTTATTGCATTATTTAAAGACTTTGCTGCATTATTTAAGGAATTTGCTGCATTATTTAAGGACTTGGCTGGATTATTTAAGGACTTTGCTGCATTATTTAAGGACTCTGCTGCATTATTTAAGGACTTTGTTGCATTATTTAAGGACTCTGCTGCATTATTTAAGGACTTTGTTGCATTATTTAAGGACCCTGCTGCATTATTTAAGGACCCTGCTGCGGTATTTCAGTACTCTGCTGAATTATTTAAGGACTTTGCTGCATTATTTATGGACTTTATTGCATTATTTAAGGACTCTGCTGCATTAGTTAAGGAATTTGCTGCATTATTTAAGGACTCTGCTGCATTATTTAATGACTTTGCTGCATTATTTAAGGACTCTGCTGCATTATTTAAGGACTTTGCTGCGGTATTTAAGGACTCTGCAGCATTATTTAATGACTTTGCTGCTTTATTTAAGGACTCTGCTGCATTATTTAAGGACTCTGCTGCATTATTTAAGGACTCTGATACGGTACTTAAGGACTCTGCTGCATTATTTAAGTACTTTGTTGCATTATTTAAGGACTCTGCTGCATTATTTAAGGAATTTGTTGCATTATTTAAGGACTCTTCTGCATTATTTAAGGAGTTTGTTGCATTATTTAAGGACTTTGCTGCATTATTTAAGGACTCTGCTGCATTATTTAAGGACTTTGCTGCATTATTTAAGGACTCTGCTGCATTATTTAATGACTTTGCTGCATTATTTAAGGACTCTGCTGCATTATTTAAGGACTTTGCTGCGGTATTTAAGGACTCTGCAGCATTATTTGATGACTTTGCTGCTTTATTTAAGGACTCTGCTGCATTATTTAAGGACTTTGCTGCATTATTTAAGGACTCTGATACGGTACTTAAGGACTCTGCTGCATTATTTAAGTACGTTGTTGCATTATTTAAGGACTCTGCTGCATTATTTAAGGACTTTGTTGCATTATTTAAGGACTCTTCTGAATTATTTAAGGACTTTGCTGCATTATTTAAGGACTTTGCCGCATTATTTAAGGACTCTGCTGAATTGTTTAAGGACTTTGCTGCATTATATAAGGACTTTGTTGCATTATTTAAGGACTCTGCTGCATTATTTAAGGACTTTGTTGCATTATTTAAGGACTCTGCTGCATTATTTAAGGACCCTGCTGCAGTATTTCAGTAATCTACTGCATTATTTAAGGACTTTGTTGCATTATTTAAGGACTCTGCTGCATTATTTAAGGACTTTGTTGCATTATTTAAGGACTCTGCTACAGTACTTAAGGACTGTGCTGCATTATTTAAGTACTTTGTTGCATTATTTAAGGACTCTGCTGCATTATTTAAGGACTTTGCTGCATTATTTAAGGACTCTGCTGCATTATTTAAGGACTTTGCTGCATTATTTAAGGACTCTGCTGCATTATTTAAGGACTTTGCTGCATTATTTAAGGACTCTGATATGGTACTTAAGAACTCTGCTGCATTATTTAAGTACTTTGTTGCATTATTTAAGGACTCTGCTGCATTATTTAAGGACTTTGTTGCATTATTTAAGGCCTCTTCTGCATTATTTAAGGACTTTGTTGCATTATTTAAGGACTTTGCTGCATTATTTAAGGACTTTGCTGCATTATTTAAGGACTCTGCTGCATTATTTAAGGAACTTGCTTCATTATTTAAGGACTCTGCTGCATTATTTAATGACTTTGCTGCATTATTTAAGGACTCTGCTGCATTATTTAAGGACTTTGCTGCATTATTTAAGGACTCTGCTGCATTATTTAAGGAATTTGCTGCATTATTTAAGGACTCTGCTGCATTATTTAATGACTTTGCTGCATTATTTAAGGACTCTGCTGCATTATTTAAGGACTTTGCTGCGGTATTTAATGACTCTGCAGCATTATTTAATGACTTTGCTGCATTATTTAAGGACTCTGCTGCATTATTTAAGGACTTTGCTGCATTATTTAAGGACTCTGATACGGTACTTAAGAACTCTGCTGCATTATTTAAGTACTTTGTTGCATTATTTAAGGACTCTGCTGCATTATTTAAGGACTTTGTTGCATTATTTAAGGACTCTTCTGCATTATTTAAGGACTTTGTTGCATTATTTAAGGACTCTGCTGCATTATTTAAGGATCCTGCTGCGGTATTTCAGTACTCTGCTGCATTATTTAAGGACTTTGCTGCATTATTTAGGGACTTTATTGCATTATTTAAAGACTTTGCTGCATTATGTAAGGAATTTGCTGCATTATTTAAGGACTTGGCTGGATTATTTAAGGACTGTGCTGCATTATTTAATGACTTTGCTGCATTATTTAAGGACTCTGCTGCATTATTTAAGGACTCTGCTGCATTATTTAACGACTTTGTTGCATTATTTAAGGACTCTGCTGCATTATTTAATTACTTTGTTGCATTATTTAAGGACTCTGCTGCATTATTTAAGGACCCTGCTGCGGTATTTCAGTATACTCTGCTGAATTATTTAAGGACTTTGCTGCATTATTTATGGACTTTATTGCATTATTTAAGGACTCTGCTGCATTATTTAAGGAATTTGCTGCATTATTTAGGTACTCTGCTGCATTATTTAAGGACTTTGCTGCGGTATTTAAGGACTTTATTGCATTATTTAAGGACTGTTCTGCATTATTTAAGGACTTTGTTGCATTATTTAAGGACTCTGCTACGGTACTTAAGGACTCTGCTGCATTATTTAAGTACTTTGTTGCATTATTTAAGGACTCTGCTGCATTATTTAAGGACCCTTCTGCCGTATTTCAGTACTCTGCTGCATTATTTAAGGACTTTGCTGCATTATTTTTGGACTTTATTGCATTATTTAAAGACTTTGCTGCATTATTTAAGGAATTTGCTGCATTATTTAAGGACTTGGCTGGATTATTTAAGGACTTTGCTGCATTATTTAAGGACTCTGCTGCATTATTTAAGGACTTTGTTGCATTATTTAAGGACTCTGCTGCATTATTTAATGACTTTGCTGCATTATTTAAGGACTCTGCTGCATTATTTAAGGACTTTGCTGCGGTATTTAAGGACTCTGCAGCATTATTTGATGACTTTGCTGCTTTATTTAAGGACTCTGCTGCATTATTTAAGGACTTTGCTGCATTATTTAAGGACTCTGATACGGTACTTAAGGACTCTGCTGCATTATTTAAGTACGTTGTTGCATTATTTAAGGACTCTGCTGCATTATTTAAGGACTTTGTTGCATTATTTAAGGACTCTTCTGCATTATTTAAGGACTTTGCTGCATTATTTAAGGACTTTGCCGCATTATTTAAGGACTCTGCTGAATTGTTTAAGGACTTTGCTGCATTATATAAGGACTTTGTTGCATTATTTAAGGACTCTGCTGCATTATTTAAGGACTTTGTTGCATTATTTAAGGACTCTGCTGCATTATTTAAGGACCCTGCTGCGGTATTTCAGTAATCTACTGCATTATTTAAGGACTTTGTTGCATTATTTAAGGACTCTGCTGCATTATTTAAGGACTTTGTTGCATTATTTAAGGACTCTGCTGCATTATTTAAGGATCCTGCTGCGGTATTTCAGTACTCTGCTGCATTATTTAAGGACTTTGCTGCATTATTTAGGGACTTTATTGCATTATTTAAAGACTTTGCTGCATTATGTAAGGAATTTGCTGCATTATTTAAGGACTTGGCTGGATTATTTAAGGACTGTGCTGCATTATTTAATGACTTTGCTGCATTATTTAAAGACTCTGCTGCATTATTTAAGGACTTTGTTGCATTATTTAAGGACTCTCCTGCATTATTTAAGGACTTTGTTGCATTATTTAAGGACTCTGCTGCATTATTTAAGGACCCTGCTGCGGTATTTCAGAACTCTGCTGAATTATTTAAGGACTTTTCTGCATTATTTATGGACTTTATTGCATTATTTAAGGACTCTGCTGCATTATTTAAGGAATTTGCTGCATTATTTAAGGACTCTGCTGCATTATTTAATGACTTTGCTGCATTATTTAAGGACTCTGCTGCATTATTTAAGGACTTTGCTGCGGTATTTAAGGACTCTGCAGCATTATTTAATGACTTTGCTGCATTATTTAAGGACTTTGCTGCGGTATTTAAGGACTTTATTGCATTATTTAAGGACTGTTCTGCATTATTTAAGGACTTTGTTGCATTATTTAAGGACTCTGCTACGTTACTTAAGGACTCTGCTGCATTATTTAAGTACTTTGTTGCATTATTTAAGGACTCTGCTGCATTATTTAAGGACTTTGCTGCATTATTTAAGGACTCTGCTGCATTATTTAAGGACTTTGCTGCATTATTTAAGGACTCTGCTGCATTATTTAAGGACTTTGCTGCATTATTTAAGGACTCTGCTGCATTATTTAAGGACTTTGTTGCATTATTTAAGGACTCTGCTGCATTATTTAAGGACCCTGCTGCGGTATTTCAGTACTCTGCTGCATTATTTAAGGACTTTGCTGCATTATTTATGGACTTTATTGCATTATTTAAAGACTTTGCTGCATTATTTAAGGAATTTGCTGCATTATTTAAGGACTTGGCTGGATTATTTAAGGACTGTGCTGCATTATTTAAGGACTTTGCTGCATTATTTAAGGACTCTGCTGCATTATTTAAGGACTTTGTTGCATTATTTAAGGACTCTGCTGCATTATTTAAGGACTTTGTTGCATTATTTAAGGACTCTGCTGCATTATTTAAGGACCCTGCTGCGGTATTTCAGTACTCTGCTGAATTATTTAAGGACTTTGCTGCATTATTTGTGGACTTTATTGCATTATTTAAGGACTCTGCTGCATTAGTTAAGGAATTTGCTGCATTATTTAAGGACTTTGCTGCATTATTTTTGGACTTTATTGCATTATTTAAAGACTTTGCTGCATTATTTAAGGAATTTGCTGCATTATTTAAGGACTTGGCTGGATTATTTAAGGACTTTGCTGCATTATTTAAGGACTCTGCTGCATTATTTAAGGACTTTGTTGCATTATTTAAGGACTCTGCTGCATTATTTAATGACTTTGCTGCATTATTTAAGGACTCTGCTGCATTATTTAAGGACTTTGCTGCGGTATTTAAGGACTCTGCAGCATTATTTGATGACTTTGCTGCTTTATTTAAGGACTCTGCTGCATTATTTAAGGACTTTGCTGCATTATTTAAGGACTCTGATACGGTACTTAAGGACTCTGCTGCATTATTTAAGTACGTTGTTGCATTATTTAAGGACTCTGCTGCATTATTTAAGGACTTTGTTGCATTATTTAAGGACTCTTCTGCATTATTTAAGGACTTTGCTGCATTATTTAAGGACTTTGCCGCATTATTTAAGGACTCTGCTGAATTGTTTAAGGACTTTGCTGCATTATATAAGGACTTTGTTGCATTATTTAAGGACTCTGCTGCATTATTTAAGGACTTTGTTGCATTATTTAAGGACTCTGCTGCATTATTTAAGGACCCTGCTGCGGTATTTCAGTAATCTACTGCATTATTTAAGGACTTTGTTGCATTATTTAAGGACTCTGCTGCATTATTTAAGGACTTTGTTGCATTATTTAAGGACTCTGCTGCATTATTTAAGGATCCTGCTGCGGTATTTCAGTACTCTGCTGCATTATTTAAGGACTTTGCTGCATTATTTAGGGACTTTATTGCATTATTTAAAGACTTTGCTGCATTATGTAAGGAATTTGCTGCATTATTTAAGGACTTGGCTGGATTATTTAAGGACTGTGCTGCATTATTTAATGACTTTGCTGCATTATTTAAAGACTCTGCTGCATTATTTAAGGACTTTGTTGCATTATTTAAGGACTCTCCTGCATTATTTAAGGACTTTGTTGCATTATTTAAGGACTCTGCTGCATTATTTAAGGACCCTGCTGCGGTATTTCAGAACTCTGCTGAATTATTTAAGGACTTTTCTGCATTATTTATGGACTTTATTGCATTATTTAAGGACTCTGCTGCATTATTTAAGGAATTTGCTGCATTATTTAAGGACTCTGCTGCATTATTTAATGACTTTGCTGCATTATTTAAGGACTCTGCTGCATTATTTAAGGACTTTGCTGCGGTATTTAAGGACTCTGCAGCATTATTTAATGACTTTGCTGCATTATTTAAGGACTTTGCTGCGGTATTTAAGGACTTTATTGCATTATTTAAGGACTGTTCTGCATTATTTAAGGACTTTGTTGCATTATTTAAGGACTCTGCTACGTTACTTAAGGACTCTGCTGCATTATTTAAGTACTTTGTTGCATTATTTAAGGACTCTGCTGCATTATTTAAGGACTTTGCTGCATTATTTAAGGACTCTGCTGCATTATTTAAGGACTTTGCTGCATTATTTAAGGACTCTGCTGCATTATTTAAGGACTTTGCTGCATTATTTAAGGACTCTGCTGCATTATTTAAGGACTTTGTTGCATTATTTAAGGACTCTGCTGCATTATTTAAGGACCCTGCTGCGGTATTTCAGTACTCTGCTGCATTATTTAAGGACTTTGCTGCATTATTTATGGACTTTATTGCATTATTTAAAGACTTTGCTGCATTATTTAAGGAATTTGCTGCATTATTTAAGGACTTGGCTGGATTATTTAAGGACTGTGCTGCATTATTTAAGGACTTTGCTGCATTATTTAAGGACTCTGCTGCATTATTTAAGGACTTTGTTGCATTATTTAAGGACTCTGCTGCATTATTTAAGGACTTTGTTGCATTATTTAAGGACTCTGCTGCATTATTTAAGGACCCTGCTGCGGTATTTCAGTACTCTGCTGAATTATTTAAGGACTTTGCTGCATTATTTGTGGACTTTATTGCATTATTTAAGGACTCTGCTGCATTAGTTAAGGAATTTGCTGCATTATTTAAGGACTCTGCTGCATTATTTAATGACTTTGCTTCATTATTTAAGGACTCTGCTGCATTATTTAAGGACTTTGCTGCGGTATTTAAGGACTCTGCAGCATTATTTAATGACTTTGCTGCTTTATTTAAGGACTCTGCTGCATTATTTAAGGACTTTGCTGCATTATTTAAGGACTCTGATACGGTACTTAAGGACTCTGCTGCATTACTTAAGTACTTTGTTGCATTATTTAAGGACTCTGCTGCATTATTTAAGGACTTTGCTGCATTATTTAAGGACTCTGCTGCATTATTTAAGGACTTTGCTGCATTATTTAAGGACTCTGCTGCATTATTTAAGGACTTTGCTGCATTATTTAAGGACTCTGCTGCATTATTTAAGGACCTTGTTGCATTATTTAAGGACTCTGCTGCATTATTTAAGGACCCTGCTGCGGTATTTCAGTACTCTGCTGCATTATTTAAGGACTTTGCTGCATTATTTTTGGACTTTATTGCATTATTTAAAGACTTTGCTGCATTATTTAAGGAATTTGCTGCATTATTTAAGGACTTTGCTGGATTATTTAAGGACTTTGCTGCATTATTTAAGGACTTTATTGCATTATATAAGGACTCTGCTGCATTATTTAAGGACTTTGTTGCATTATTTAAGGACTCGGCAGCATTATTTAATGACTTTGCTGCATTATTTAAGGACTTTGCTGCGGTATTTAAGGACTTTATTGCATTATTTAAGGACTGTTCTGCATTATTTAAGGACTTTGTTGCATTATTTAAGGACTCTGCTACAGTACTTAAGGACTCTGCTGCATTATTTAAGTACTTTGTTGCATTATTTAAGGACTCTGCTGCATTATTTAAGGACTTTGCTGCATTATTTAAGGACTCTGCTGCATTATTTAAGGACCCTGCTGCGATATTTCAGTACTCTGCTGCATTATTTAAGGACTTTGCTGCATTATTTTTGGACTTTATTGCATTATTTAAAGACTTTGCTGCATTATTTAAGGAATTTGCTGCATTATTTAAGGACTTTGCTGGATTATTTAAGGACTTTGCTGCATTATTTAAGGACTTTATTGCATTATTTAAGGACTTTGCTGCATTATTTAAGGACTTTCTTGCATTATTTAAGGACTCTGCTGCATTATTTAAGGAATTTGCTGCATTATTTAAGGACTCTGCTGCATTATTTAAGGACTTTGCTGCATTATTTAAGGACTCTGCTGCATTATTTAAGGACTTTGTTGCATTATTTAAGGACTCTGCTGCATTATTTAAGGACCCTGCTACGGTATTTCAGTAATCTACTGCATTATTTAAGGACTTTGTTGCATTATTTAAGGACTCTGCTGCATTATTTAAGGACCCTGCTGCGGTATTTCAGTACTCTGCTGCATTATTTAAGGACTCTGCTGCATTATTTATGGACTTTATTGTATTATTTAAAGACTTTGCTGAATTATTTAAGGAATTTGCTGCATTATTTAAGGACTTGGCTGGATTATTTAAGGACTCTGCTGCATTATTTAAGGACTTTGCTGCATTATTTAAGGACTCTGCTGCATTATTTAAGGACTTTGTTGCATTATTTAAGGACCCTGCTGCGGTATTTCAGTATACTCTGCTGAATTATTTAAGGACTTTGCTGCATTATTTATGGACTTTATTGCATTATTTAAGGACTCTGCTGCATTATTTAAGGAATTTGCTGCATTATTTAGGTACTCTGCTGCATTATTTAAGGACTTTGCTGCGGTATTTAAGGACTTTATTGCATTATTTAAGGACTGTTCTGCATTATTTAAGGACTTTGTTGCATTATTTAAGGACTCTGCTACGGTACTTAAGGACTCTGCTGCATTATTTAAGTACTTTGTTGCATTATTTAAGGACTCTGCTGCATTATTTAAGGACCCTTCTGCCGTATTTCAGTACTCTGCTGCATTATTTAAGGACTTTGCTGCATTATTTTTGGACTTTATTGCATTATTTAAAGACTTTGCTGCATTATTTAAGGAATTTGCTGCATTATTTAAGGACTTGGCTGGATTATTTAAGGACTTTGCTGCATTATTTAAGGACTCTGCTGCATTATTTAAGGACTTTGTTGCATTATTTAAGGACTCTGCTGCATTATTTAAGGACTTTGTTGCATTATTTAAGGACCCTGCTGCATTATTTAAGGACCCTGCTGCGGTATTTCAGTACTCTGCTGAATTATTTAAGGACTTTGCTGCATTATTTATGGACTTTATTGCATTATTTAAGGACTCTGCTGCATTAGTTAAGGAATTTGCTGCATTATTTAAGGACTCTGCTGCATTATTTAATGACTTTGCTGCATTATTTAAGGACTCTGCTGCATTATTTAAGGACTTTGCTGCGGTATTTAAGGACTCTGCAGCATTATTTAATGACTTTGCTGCTTTATTTAAGGACTCTGCTGCATTATTTAAGGACTCTGCTGCATTATTTAAGGACTCTGATACGGTACTTAAGGACTCTGCTGCATTATTTAAGTACTTTGTTGCATTATTTAAGGACTCTGCTGCATTATTTAAGGAATTTGTTGCATTATTTAAGGACTCTTCTGCATTATTTAAGGAGTTTGTTGCATTATTTAAGGACTTTGCTGCATTATTTAAGGACTCTGCTGCATTATTTAAGGACTTTGCTGCATTATTTAAGGACTCTGCTGCATTATTTAATGACTTTGCTGCATTATTTAAGGACTCTGCTGCATTATTTAAGGACTTTGCTGCGGTATTTAAGGACTCTGCAGCATTATTTGATGACTTTGCTGCTTTATTTAAGGACTCTGCTGCATTATTTAAGGACTTTGCTGCATTATTTAAGGACTCTGATACGGTACTTAAGGACTCTGCTGCATTATTTAAGTACGTTGTTGCATTATTTAAGGACTCTGCTGCATTATTTAAGGACTTTGTTGCATTATTTAAGGACTCTTCTGCATTATTTAAGGACTTTGCTGCATTATTTAAGGACTTTGCCGCATTATTTAAGGACTCTGCTGAATTGTTTAAGGACTTTGCTGCATTATATAAGGACTTTGTTGCATTATTTAAGGACTCTGCTGCATTATTTAAGGACTTTGTTGCATTATTTAAGGACTCTGCTGCATTATTTAAGGACCCTGCTGCGGTATTTCAGTAATCTACTGCATTATTTAAGGACTTTGTTGCATTATTTAAGGACTCTGCTGCATTATTTAAGGACTTTGTTGCATTATTTAAGGACTCTGCTGCATTATTTAAGGATCCTGCTGCGGTATTTCAGTACTCTGCTGCATTATTTAAGGACTTTGCTGCATTATTTAGGGACTTTATTGCATTATTTAAAGACTTTGCTGCATTATGTAAGGAATTTGCTGCATTATTTAAGGACTTGGCTGGATTATTTAAGGACTGTGCTGCATTATTTAATGACTTTGCTGCATTATTTAAAGACTCTGCTGCATTATTTAAGGACTTTGTTGCATTATTTAAGGACTCTCCTGCATTATTTAAGGACTTTGTTGCATTATTTAAGGACTCTGCTGCATTATTTAAGGACCCTGCTGCGGTATTTCAGAACTCTGCTGAATTATTTAAGGACTTTTCTGCATTATTTATGGACTTTATTGCATTATTTAAGGACTCTGCTGCATTATTTAAGGAATTTGCTGCATTATTTAAGGACTCTGCTGCATTATTTAATGACTTTGCTGCATTATTTAAGGACTCTGCTGCATTATTTAAGGACTTTGCTGCGGTATTTAAGGACTCTGCAGCATTATTTAATGACTTTGCTGCATTATTTAAGGACTTTGCTGCGGTATTTAAGGACTTTATTGCATTATTTAAGGACTGTTCTGCATTATTTAAGGACTTTGTTGCATTATTTAAGGACTCTGCTACGTTACTTAAGGACTCTGCTGCATTATTTAAGTACTTTGTTGCATTATTTAAGGACTCTGCTGCATTATTTAAGGACTTTGCTGCATTATTTAAGGACTCTGCTGCATTATTTAAGGACTTTGCTGCATTATTTAAGGACTCTGCTGCATTATTTAAGGACTTTGCTGCATTATTTAAGGACTCTGCTGCATTATTTAAGGACTTTGTTGCATTATTTAAGGACTCTGCTGCATTATTTAAGGACCCTGCTGCGGTATTTCAGTACTCTGCTGCATTATTTAAGGACTTTGCTGCATTATTTATGGACTTTATTGCATTATTTAAAGACTTTGCTGCATTATTTAAGGAATTTGCTGCATTATTTAAGGACTTGGCTGGATTATTTAAGGACTGTGCTGCATTATTTAAGGACTTTGCTGCATTATTTAAGGACTCTGCTGCATTATTTAAGGACTTTGTTGCATTATTTAAGGACTCTGCTGCATTATTTAAGGACTTTGTTGCATTATTTAAGGACTCTGCTGCATTATTTAAGGACCCTGCTGCGGTATTTCAGTACTCTGCTGAATTATTTAAGGACTTTGCTGCATTATTTGTGGACTTTATTGCATTATTTAAGGACTCTGCTGCATTAGTTAAGGAATTTGCTGCATTATTTAAGGACTCTGCTGCATTATTTAATGACTTTGCTTCATTATTTAAGGACTCTGCTGCATTATTTAAGGACTTTGCTGCGGTATTTAAGGACTCTGCAGCATTATTTAATGACTTTGCTGCTTTATTTAAGGACTCTGCTGCATTATTTAAGGACTTTGCTGCATTATTTAAGGACTCTGATACGGTACTTAAGGACTCTGCTGCATTACTTAAGTACTTTGTTGCATTATTTAAGGACTCTGCTGCATTATTTAAGGACTTTGCTGCATTATTTAAGGACTCTGCTGCATTATTTAAGGACTTTGCTGCATTATTTAAGGACTCTGCTGCATTATTTAAGGACTTTGCTGCATTATTTAAGGACTCTGCTGCATTATTTAAGGACCTTGTTGCATTATTTAAGGACTCTGCTGCATTATTTAAGGACCCTGCTGCGGTATTTCAGTACTCTGCTGCATTATTTAAGGACTTTGCTGCATTATTTTTGGACTTTATTGCATTATTTAAAGACTTTGCTGCATTATTTAAGGAATTTGCTGCATTATTTAAGGACTTTGCTGGATTATTTAAGGACTTTGCTGCATTATTTAAGGACTTTATTGCATTATATAAGGACTCTGCTGCATTATTTAAGGACTTTGTTGCATTATTTAAGGACTCGGCAGCATTATTTAATGACTTTGCTGCATTATTTAAGGACTTTGCTGCGGTATTTAAGGACTTTATTGCATTATTTAAGGACTGTTCTGCATTATTTAAGGACTTTGTTGCATTATTTAAGGACTCTGCTACAGTACTTAAGGACTCTGCTGCATTATTTAAGTACTTTGTTGCATTATTTAAGGACTCTGCTGCATTATTTAAGGACTTTGCTGCATTATTTAAGGACTCTGCTGCATTATTTAAGGACTTTGCTGCATTATTTAAGGACTCTGCTGCATTATTTAAGGACTTTGCTGCATTATTTAAGGACTCTGATATGGTACTTAAGAACTCTGCTGCATTATTTAAGTACTTTGTTGCATTATTTAAGGACTCTGCTGCATTATTTAAGGACTTTGTTGCATTATTTAAGGCCTCTTCTGCATTATTTAAGGACTTTGTTGCATTATTTAAGGACTTTGCTGCATTATTTAAGGACTTTGCTGCATTATTTAAGGACTCTGCTGCATTATTTAAGGAACTTGCTTCATTATTTAAGGACTCTGCTGCATTATTTAATGACTTTGCTGCATTATTTAAGGACTCTGCTGCATTATTTAAGGACTTTGCTGCATTATTTAAGGACTCTGCTGCATTATTTAAGGAATTTGCTGCATTATTTAAGGACTCTGCTGCATTATTTAATGACTTTGCTGCATTATTTAAGGACTCTGCTGCATTATTTAAGGACTTTGCTGCGGTATTTAATGACTCTGCAGCATTATTTAATGACTTTGCTGCATTATTTAAGGACTCTGCTGCATTATTTAAGGACTTTGCTGCATTATTTAAGGACTCTGATACGGTACTTAAGAACTCTGCTGCATTATTTAAGTACTTTGTTGCATTATTTAAGGACTCTGCTGCATTATTTAAGGACTTTGTTGCATTATTTAAGGACTCTTCTGCATTATTTAAGGACTTTGTTGCATTATTTAAGGACTCTGCTGCATTATTTAAGGATCCTGCTGCGGTATTTCAGTACTCTGCTGCATTATTTAAGGACTTTGCTGCATTATTTAGGGACTTTATTGCATTATTTAAAGACTTTGCTGCATTATGTAAGGAATTTGCTGCATTATTTAAGGACTTGGCTGGATTATTTAAGGACTGTGCTGCATTATTTAATGACTTTGCTGCATTATTTAAGGACTCTGCTGCATTATTTAAGGACTCTGCTGCATTATTTAACGACTTTGTTGCATTATTTAAGGACTCTGCTGCATTATTTAATTACTTTGTTGCATTATTTAAGGACTCTGCTGCATTATTTAAGGACCCTGCTGCGGTATTTCAGTATACTCTGCTGAATTATTTAAGGACTTTGCTGCATTATTTATGGACTTTATTGCATTATTTAAGGACTCTGCTGCATTATTTAAGGAATTTGCTGCATTATTTAGGTACTCTGCTGCATTATTTAAGGACTTTGCTGCGGTATTTAAGGACTTTATTGCATTATTTAAGGACTGTTCTGCATTATTTAAGGACTTTGTTGCATTATTTAAGGACTCTGCTACGGTACTTAAGGACTCTGCTGCATTATTTAAGTACTTTGTTGCATTATTTAAGGACTCTGCTGCATTATTTAAGGACCCTTCTGCCGTATTTCAGTACTCTGCTGCATTATTTAAGGACTTTGCTGCATTATTTTTGGACTTTATTGCATTATTTAAAGACTTTGCTGCATTATTTAAGGAATTTGCTGCATTATTTAAGGACTTGGCTGGATTATTTAAGGACTTTGCTGCATTATTTAAGGACTCTGCTGCATTATTTAAGGACTTTGTTGCATTATTTAAGGACTCTGCTGCATTATTTAAGGACTTTGTTGCATTATTTAAGGACCCTGCTGCATTATTTAAGGACCCTGCTGCGGTATTTCAGTACTCTGCTGAATTATTTAAGGACTTTGCTGCATTATTTATGGACTTTATTGCATTATTTAAGGACTCTGCTGCATTAGTTAAGGAATTTGCTGCATTATTTAAGGACTCTGCTGCATTATTTAATGACTTTGCTGCATTATTTAAGGACTCTGCTGCATTATTTAAGGACTTTGCTGCGGTATTTAAGGACTCTGCAGCATTATTTAATGACTTTGCTGCTTTATTTAAGGACTCTGCTGCATTATTTAAGGACTCTGCTGCATTATTTAAGGACTCTGATACGGTACTTAAGGACTCTGCTGCATTATTTAAGTACTTTGTTGCATTATTTAAGGACTCTGCTGCATTATTTAAGGAATTTGTTGCATTATTTAAGGACTCTTCTGCATTATTTAAGGAGTTTGTTGCATTATTTAAGGACTTTGCTGCATTATTTAAGGACTCTGCTGCATTATTTAAGGACTTTGCTGCATTATTTAAGGACTCTGCTGCATTATTTAATGACTTTGCTGCATTATTTAAGGACTCTGCTGCATTATTTAAGGACTTTGCTGCGGTATTTAAGGACTCTGCAGCATTATTTGATGACTTTGCTGCTTTATTTAAGGACTCTGCTGCATTATTTAAGGACTTTGCTGCATTATTTAAGGACTCTGATACGGTACTTAAGGACTCTGCTGCATTATTTAAGTACGTTGTTGCATTATTTAAGGACTCTGCTGCATTATTTAAGGACTTTGTTGCATTATTTAAGGACTCTTCTGCATTATTTAAGGACTTTGCTGCATTATTTAAGGACTTTGCCGCATTATTTAAGGACTCTGCTGAATTGTTTAAGGACTTTGCTGCATTATATAAGGACTTTGTTGCATTATTTAAGGACTCTGCTGCATTATTTAAGGACTTTGTTGCATTATTTAAGGACTCTGCTGCATTATTTAAGGACCCTGCTGCGGTATTTCAGTAATCTACTGCATTATTTAAGGACTTTGTTGCATTATTTAAGGACTCTGCTGCATTATTTAAGGACTTTGTTGCATTATTTAAGGACTCTGCTGCATTATTTAAGGATCCTGCTGCGGTATTTCAGTACTCTGCTGCATTATTTAAGGACTTTGCTGCATTATTTAGGGACTTTATTGCATTATTTAAAGACTTTGCTGCATTATGTAAGGAATTTGCTGCATTATTTAAGGACTTGGCTGGATTATTTAAGGACTGTGCTGCATTATTTAATGACTTTGCTGCATTATTTAAAGACTCTGCTGCATTATTTAAGGACTTTGTTGCATTATTTAAGGACTCTCCTGCATTATTTAAGGACTTTGTTGCATTATTTAAGGACTCTGCTGCATTATTTAAGGACCCTGCTGCGGTATTTCAGAACTCTGCTGAATTATTTAAGGACTTTTCTGCATTATTTATGGACTTTATTGCATTATTTAAGGACTCTGCTGCATTATTTAAGGAATTTGCTGCATTATTTAAGGACTCTGCTGCATTATTTAATGACTTTGCTGCATTATTTAAGGACTCTGCTGCATTATTTAAGGACTTTGCTGCGGTATTTAAGGACTCTGCAGCATTATTTAATGACTTTGCTGCATTATTTAAGGACTTTGCTGCGGTATTTAAGGACTTTATTGCATTATTTAAGGACTGTTCTGCATTATTTAAGGACTTTGTTGCATTATTTAAGGACTCTGCTACGTTACTTAAGGACTCTGCTGCATTATTTAAGTACTTTGTTGCATTATTTAAGGACTCTGCTGCATTATTTAAGGACTTTGCTGCATTATTTAAGGACTCTGCTGCATTATTTAAGGACTTTGCTGCATTATTTAAGGACTCTGCTGCATTATTTAAGGACTTTGCTGCATTATTTAAGGACTCTGCTGCATTATTTAAGGACTTTGTTGCATTATTTAAGGACTCTGCTGCATTATTTAAGGACCCTGCTGCGGTATTTCAGTACTCTGCTGCATTATTTAAGGACTTTGCTGCATTATTTATGGACTTTATTGCATTATTTAAAGACTTTGCTGCATTATTTAAGGAATTTGCTGCATTATTTAAGGACTTGGCTGGATTATTTAAGGACTGTGCTGCATTATTTAAGGACTTTGCTGCATTATTTAAGGACTCTGCTGCATTATTTAAGGACTTTGTTGCATTATTTAAGGACTCTGCTGCATTATTTAAGGACTTTGTTGCATTATTTAAGGACTCTGCTGCATTATTTAAGGACCCTGCTGCGGTATTTCAGTACTCTGCTGAATTATTTAAGGACTTTGCTGCATTATTTGTGGACTTTATTGCATTATTTAAGGACTCTGCTGCATTAGTTAAGGAATTTGCTGCATTATTTAAGGACTCTGCTGCATTATTTAATGACTTTGCTTCATTATTTAAGGACTCTGCTGCATTATTTAAGGACTTTGCTGCGGTATTTAAGGACTCTGCAGCATTATTTAATGACTTTGCTGCTTTATTTAAGGACTCTGCTGCATTATTTAAGGACTTTGCTGCATTATTTAAGGACTCTGATACGGTACTTAAGGACTCTGCTGCATTACTTAAGTACTTTGTTGCATTATTTAAGGACTCTGCTGCATTATTTAAGGACTTTGCTGCATTATTTAAGGACTCTGCTGCATTATTTAAGGACTTTGCTGCATTATTTAAGGACTCTGCTGCATTATTTAAGGACTTTGCTGCATTATTTAAGGACTCTGCTGCATTATTTAAGGACCTTGTTGCATTATTTAAGGACTCTGCTGCATTATTTAAGGACCCTGCTGCGGTATTTCAGTACTCTGCTGCATTATTTAAGGACTTTGCTGCATTATTTTTGGACTTTATTGCATTATTTAAAGACTTTGCTGCATTATTTAAGGAATTTGCTGCATTATTTAAGGACTTTGCTGGATTATTTAAGGACTTTGCTGCATTATTTAAGGACTTTATTGCATTATATAAGGACTCTGCTGCATTATTTAAGGACTTTGTTGCATTATTTAAGGACTCGGCAGCATTATTTAATGACTTTGCTGCATTATTTAAGGACTTTGCTGCGGTATTTAAGGACTTTATTGCATTATTTAAGGACTGTTCTGCATTATTTAAGGACTTTGTTGCATTATTTAAGGACTCTGCTACAGTACTTAAGGACTCTGCTGCATTATTTAAGTACTTTGTTGCATTATTTAAGGACTCTGCTGCATTATTTAAGGACTTTGCTGCATTATTTAAGGACTCTGCTGCATTATTTAAGGACTTTGCTGCATTATTTAAGGACTCTGCTGCATTATTTAAGGACTTTGCTGCATTATTTAAGGACTCTGATATGGTACTTAAGAACTCTGCTGCATTATTTAAGTACTTTGTTGCATTATTTAAGGACTCTGCTGCATTATTTAAGGACTTTGTTGCATTATTTAAGGCCTCTTCTGCATTATTTAAGGACTTTGTTGCATTATTTAAGGACTTTGCTGCATTATTTAAGGACTTTGCTGCATTATTTAAGGACTCTGCTGCATTATTTAAGGAACTTGCTTCATTATTTAAGGACTCTGCTGCATTATTTAATGACTTTGCTGCATTATTTAAGGACTCTGCTGCATTATTTAAGGACTTTGCTGCATTATTTAAGGACTCTGCTGCATTATTTAAGGAATTTGCTGCATTATTTAAGGACTCTGCTGCATTATTTAATGACTTTGCTGCATTATTTAAGGACTCTGCTGCATTATTTAAGGACTTTGCTGCGGTATTTAATGACTCTGCAGCATTATTTAATGACTTTGCTGCATTATTTAAGGACTCTGCTGCATTATTTAAGGACTTTGCTGCATTATTTAAGGACTCTGATACGGTACTTAAGAACTCTGCTGCATTATTTAAGTACTTTGTTGCATTATTTAAGGACTCTGCTGCATTATTTAAGGACTTTGTTGCATTATTTAAGGACTCTTCTGCATTATTTAAGGACTTTGTTGCATTATTTAAGGACTCTGCTGCATTATTTAAGGATCCTGCTGCGGTATTTCAGTACTCTGCTGCATTATTTAAGGACTTTGCTGCATTATTTAGGGACTTTATTGCATTATTTAAAGACTTTGCTGCATTATGTAAGGAATTTGCTGCATTATTTAAGGACTTGGCTGGATTATTTAAGGACTGTGCTGCATTATTTAATGACTTTGCTGCATTATTTAAGGACTCTGCTGCATTATTTAAGGACTCTGCTGCATTATTTAACGACTTTGTTGCATTATTTAAGGACTCTGCTGCATTATTTAATTACTTTGTTGCATTATTTAAGGACTCTGCTGCATTATTTAAGGACCCTGCTGCGGTATTTCAGTATACTCTGCTGAATTATTTAAGGACTTTGCTGCATTATTTATGGACTTTATTGCATTATTTAAGGACTCTGCTGCATTATTTAAGGAATTTGCTGCATTATTTAGGTACTCTGCTGCATTATTTAAGGACTTTGCTGCGGTATTTAAGGACTTTATTGCATTATTTAAGGACTGTTCTGCATTATTTAAGGACTTTGTTGCATTATTTAAGGACTCTGCTACGGTACTTAAGGACTCTGCTGCATTATTTAAGTACTTTGTTGCATTATTTAAGGACTCTGCTGCATTATTTAAGGACCCTTCTGCCGTATTTCAGTACTCTGCTGCATTATTTAAGGACTTTGCTGCATTATTTTTGGACTTTATTGCATTATTTAAAGACTTTGCTGCATTATTTAAGGAATTTGCTGCATTATTTAAGGACTTGGCTGGATTATTTAAGGACTTTGCTGCATTATTTAAGGACTCTGCTGCATTATTTAAGGACTTTGTTGCATTATTTAAGGACTCTGCTGCATTATTTAAGGACTTTGTTGCATTATTTAAGGACCCTGCTGCATTATTTAAGGACCCTGCTGCGGTATTTCAGTACTCTGCTGAATTATTTAAGGACTTTGCTGCATTATTTATGGACTTTATTGCATTATTTAAGGACTCTGCTGCATTAGTTAAGGAATTTGCTGCATTATTTAAGGACTCTGCTGCATTATTTAATGACTTTGCTGCATTATTTAAGGACTCTGCTGCATTATTTAAGGACTTTGCTGCGGTATTTAAGGACTCTGCAGCATTATTTAATGACTTTGCTGCTTTATTTAAGGACTCTGCTGCATTATTTAAGGACTCTGCTGCATTATTTAAGGACTCTGATACGGTACTTAAGGACTCTGCTGCATTATTTAAGTACTTTGTTGCATTATTTAAGGACTCTGCTGCATTATTTAAGGAATTTGTTGCATTATTTAAGGACTCTTCTGCATTATTTAAGGAGTTTGTTGCATTATTTAAGGACTTTGCTGCATTATTTAAGGACTCTGCTGCATTATTTAAGGACTTTGCTGCATTATTTAAGGACTCTGCTGCATTATTTAATGACTTTGCTGCATTATTTAAGGACTCTGCTGCATTATTTAAGGACTTTGCTGCGGTATTTAAGGACTCTGCAGCATTATTTGATGACTTTGCTGCTTTATTTAAGGACTCTGCTGCATTATTTAAGGACTTTGCTGCATTATTTAAGGACTCTGATACGGTACTTAAGGACTCTGCTGCATTATTTAAGTACGTTGTTGCATTATTTAAGGACTCTGCTGCATTATTTAAGGACTTTGTTGCATTATTTAAGGACTCTTCTGCATTATTTAAGGACTTTGCTGCATTATTTAAGGACTTTGCCGCATTATTTAAGGACTCTGCTGAATTGTTTAAGGACTTTGCTGCATTATATAAGGACTTTGTTGCATTATTTAAGGACTCTGCTGCATTATTTAAGGACTTTGTTGCATTATTTAAGGACTCTGCTGCATTATTTAAGGACCCTGCTGCGGTATTTCAGTAATCTACTGCATTATTTAAGGACTTTGTTGCATTATTTAAGGACTCTGCTGCATTATTTAAGGACTTTGTTGCATTATTTAAGGACTCTGCTGCATTATTTAAGGATCCTGCTGCGGTATTTCAGTACTCTGCTGCATTATTTAAGGACTTTGCTGCATTATTTAGGGACTTTATTGCATTATTTAAAGACTTTGCTGCATTATGTAAGGAATTTGCTGCATTATTTAAGGACTTGGCTGGATTATTTAAGGACTGTGCTGCATTATTTAATGACTTTGCTGCATTATTTAAAGACTCTGCTGCATTATTTAAGGACTTTGTTGCATTATTTAAGGACTCTCCTGCATTATTTAAGGACTTTGTTGCATTATTTAAGGACTCTGCTGCATTATTTAAGGACCCTGCTGCGGTATTTCAGAACTCTGCTGAATTATTTAAGGACTTTTCTGCATTATTTATGGACTTTATTGCATTATTTAAGGACTCTGCTGCATTATTTAAGGAATTTGCTGCATTATTTAAGGACTCTGCTGCATTATTTAATGACTTTGCTGCATTATTTAAGGACTCTGCTGCATTATTTAAGGACTTTGCTGCGGTATTTAAGGACTCTGCAGCATTATTTAATGACTTTGCTGCATTATTTAAGGACTTTGCTGCGGTATTTAAGGACTTTATTGCATTATTTAAGGACTGTTCTGCATTATTTAAGGACTTTGTTGCATTATTTAAGGACTCTGCTACGTTACTTAAGGACTCTGCTGCATTATTTAAGTACTTTGTTGCATTATTTAAGGACTCTGCTGCATTATTTAAGGACTTTGCTGCATTATTTAAGGACTCTGCTGCATTATTTAAGGACTTTGCTGCATTATTTAAGGACTCTGCTGCATTATTTAAGGACTTTGCTGCATTATTTAAGGACTCTGCTGCATTATTTAAGGACTTTGTTGCATTATTTAAGGACTCTGCTGCATTATTTAAGGACCCTGCTGCGGTATTTCAGTACTCTGCTGCATTATTTAAGGACTTTGCTGCATTATTTATGGACTTTATTGCATTATTTAAAGACTTTGCTGCATTATTTAAGGAATTTGCTGCATTATTTAAGGACTTGGCTGGATTATTTAAGGACTGTGCTGCATTATTTAAGGACTTTGCTGCATTATTTAAGGACTCTGCTGCATTATTTAAGGACTTTGTTGCATTATTTAAGGACTCTGCTGCATTATTTAAGGACTTTGTTGCATTATTTAAGGACTCTGCTGCATTATTTAAGGACCCTGCTGCGGTATTTCAGTACTCTGCTGAATTATTTAAGGACTTTGCTGCATTATTTGTGGACTTTATTGCATTATTTAAGGACTCTGCTGCATTAGTTAAGGAATTTGCTGCATTATTTAAGGACTCTGCTGCATTATTTAATGACTTTGCTTCATTATTTAAGGACTCTGCTGCATTATTTAAGGACTTTGCTGCGGTATTTAAGGACTCTGCAGCATTATTTAATGACTTTGCTGCTTTATTTAAGGACTCTGCTGCATTATTTAAGGACTTTGCTGCATTATTTAAGGACTCTGATACGGTACTTAAGGACTCTGCTGCATTACTTAAGTACTTTGTTGCATTATTTAAGGACTCTGCTGCATTATTTAAGGACTTTGCTGCATTATTTAAGGACTCTGCTGCATTATTTAAGGACTTTGCTGCATTATTTAAGGACTCTGCTGCATTATTTAAGGACTTTGCTGCATTATTTAAGGACTCTGCTGCATTATTTAAGGACCTTGTTGCATTATTTAAGGACTCTGCTGCATTATTTAAGGACCCTGCTGCGGTATTTCAGTACTCTGCTGCATTATTTAAGGACTTTGCTGCATTATTTTTGGACTTTATTGCATTATTTAAAGACTTTGCTGCATTATTTAAGGAATTTGCTGCATTATTTAAGGACTTTGCTGGATTATTTAAGGACTTTGCTGCATTATTTAAGGACTTTATTGCATTATATAAGGACTCTGCTGCATTATTTAAGGACTTTGTTGCATTATTTAAGGACTCGGCAGCATTATTTAATGACTTTGCTGCATTATTTAAGGACTTTGCTGCGGTATTTAAGGACTTTATTGCATTATTTAAGGACTGTTCTGCATTATTTAAG
Source organism: Phyllobates terribilis (assembly GCF_046119375.1). Lineage (NCBI taxonomy): Eukaryota > Metazoa > Chordata > Amphibia > Anura > Dendrobatidae > Phyllobates > Phyllobates terribilis. The sequence continues at coordinate 749,972 of NW_027363436.1, forward strand.
GACTTTGTTGCATTATTTAAGGACTCTGCTACAGTACTTAAGGACTCTGCTGCATTATTTAAGTACTTTGTTGCATTATTTAAGGACTCTGCTGCATTATTTAAGGACTTTGCTGCATTATTTAAGGACTCTGCTGCATTATTTAAGGACTTTGCTGCATTATTTAAGGACTCTGCTGCATTATTTAAGGACTTTGCTGCATTATTTAAGGACTCTGATATGGTACTTAAGAACTCTGCTGCATTATTTAAGTACTTTGTTGCATTATTTAAGGACTCTGCTGCATTATTTAAGGACTTTGTTGCATTATTTAAGGCCTCTTCTGCATTATTTAAGGACTTTGTTGCATTATTTAAGGACTTTGCTGCATTATTTAAGGACTTTGCTGCATTATTTAAGGACTCTGCTGCATTATTTAAGGAACTTGCTTCATTATTTAAGGACTCTGCTGCATTATTTAATGACTTTGCTGCATTATTTAAGGACTCTGCTGCATTATTTAAGGACTTTGCTGCATTATTTAAGGACTCTGCTGCATTATTTAAGGAATTTGCTGCATTATTTAAGGACTCTGCTGCATTATTTAATGACTTTGCTGCATTATTTAAGGACTCTGCTGCATTATTTAAGGACTTTGCTGCGGTATTTAATGACTCTGCAGCATTATTTAATGACTTTGCTGCATTATTTAAGGACTCTGCTGCATTATTTAAGGACTTTGCTGCATTATTTAAGGACTCTGATACGGTACTTAAGAACTCTGCTGCATTATTTAAGTACTTTGTTGCATTATTTAAGGACTCTGCTGCATTATTTAAGGACTTTGTTGCATTATTTAAGGACTCTTCTGCATTATTTAAGGACTTTGTTGCATTATTTAAGGACTCTGCTGCATTATTTAAGGATCCTGCTGCGGTATTTCAGTACTCTGCTGCATTATTTAAGGACTTTGCTGCATTATTTAGGGACTTTATTGCATTATTTAAAGACTTTGCTGCATTATGTAAGGAATTTGCTGCATTATTTAAGGACTTGGCTGGATTATTTAAGGACTGTGCTGCATTATTTAATGACTTTGCTGCATTATTTAAGGACTCTGCTGCATTATTTAAGGACTCTGCTGCATTATTTAACGACTTTGTTGCATTATTTAAGGACTCTGCTGCATTATTTAATTACTTTGTTGCATTATTTAAGGACTCTGCTGCATTATTTAAGGACCCTGCTGCGGTATTTCAGTATACTCTGCTGAATTATTTAAGGACTTTGCTGCATTATTTATGGACTTTATTGCATTATTTAAGGACTCTGCTGCATTATTTAAGGAATTTGCTGCATTATTTAGGTACTCTGCTGCATTATTTAAGGACTTTGCTGCGGTATTTAAGGACTTTATTGCATTATTTAAGGACTGTTCTGCATTATTTAAGGACTTTGTTGCATTATTTAAGGACTCTGCTACGGTACTTAAGGACTCTGCTGCATTATTTAAGTACTTTGTTGCATTATTTAAGGACTCTGCTGCATTATTTAAGGACCCTTCTGCCGTATTTCAGTACTCTGCTGCATTATTTAAGGACTTTGCTGCATTATTTTTGGACTTTATTGCATTATTTAAAGACTTTGCTGCATTATTTAAGGAATTTGCTGCATTATTTAAGGACTTGGCTGGATTATTTAAGGACTTTGCTGCATTATTTAAGGACTCTGCTGCATTATTTAAGGACTTTGTTGCATTATTTAAGGACTCTGCTGCATTATTTAAGGACTTTGTTGCATTATTTAAGGACCCTGCTGCATTATTTAAGGACCCTGCTGCGGTATTTCAGTACTCTGCTGAATTATTTAAGGACTTTGCTGCATTATTTATGGACTTTATTGCATTATTTAAGGACTCTGCTGCATTAGTTAAGGAATTTGCTGCATTATTTAAGGACTCTGCTGCATTATTTAATGACTTTGCTGCATTATTTAAGGACTCTGCTGCATTATTTAAGGACTTTGCTGCGGTATTTAAGGACTCTGCAGCATTATTTAATGACTTTGCTGCTTTATTTAAGGACTCTGCTGCATTATTTAAGGACTCTGCTGCATTATTTAAGGACTCTGATACGGTACTTAAGGACTCTGCTGCATTATTTAAGTACTTTGTTGCATTATTTAAGGACTCTGCTGCATTATTTAAGGAATTTGTTGCATTATTTAAGGACTCTTCTGCATTATTTAAGGAGTTTGTTGCATTATTTAAGGACTTTGCTGCATTATTTAAGGACTCTGCTGCATTATTTAAGGACTTTGCTGCATTATTTAAGGACTCTGCTGCATTATTTAATGACTTTGCTGCATTATTTAAGGACTCTGCTGCATTATTTAAGGACTTTGCTGCGGTATTTAAGGACTCTGCAGCATTATTTGATGACTTTGCTGCTTTATTTAAGGACTCTGCTGCATTATTTAAGGACTTTGCTGCATTATTTAAGGACTCTGATACGGTACTTAAGGACTCTGCTGCATTATTTAAGTACGTTGTTGCATTATTTAAGGACTCTGCTGCATTATTTAAGGACTTTGTTGCATTATTTAAGGACTCTTCTGCATTATTTAAGGACTTTGCTGCATTATTTAAGGACTTTGCCGCATTATTTAAGGACTCTGCTGCATTGTTTAAGGACTTTGCTGCATTATATAAGGACTTTGTTGCATTATTTAAGGACTCTGCTGCATTATTTAAGGACTTTGTTGCATTATTTAAGGACTCTGCTGCATTATTTAAGGACCCTGCTGCGGTATTTCAGTAATCTACTGCATTATTTAAGGACTTTGTTGCATTATTTAAGGACTCTGCTGCATTATTTAAGGACTTTGTTGCATTATTTAAGGACTCTGCTGCATTATTTAAGGAATTTGCTGCATTATTTAAGGACTCTGCTGCATTATTTAATGACTTTGCTGCATTATTTAAGGACTCTGCTGCATTATTTAAGGACTTTGCTGCGGTATTTAAGGACTCTGCAGCATTATTTAATGACTTTGCTGCATTATTTAAGGACTTTGCTGCGGTATTTAAGGACTTTATTGCATTATTTAAGGACTGTTCTGCATTATTTAAGGACTCTGCTGCATTATTTAAGGACTTTGCTGCATTATTTAAGGACTCTGCTGCATTATTTAAGGACTTTGTTGCATTATTTAAGGACTCTGCTGCATTATTTAAGGACCCTGCTGCGGTATTTCAGTACTCTGCTGCATTATTTAAGGACTTTGCTGCATTATTTATGGACTTTATTGCATTATTTAAAGACTTTGCTGCATTATTTAAGGAATTTGCTGCATTATTTAAGGACTTGGCTGGATTATTTAAGGACTGTGCTGCATTATTTAAGGACTCTGCTGCATTATTTAAGGACTTTGCTGCATTATTTAAGGACTCTGCTGCATTATTTAAGGACTTTGCTGCATTATTTAAGGACTCTGCTGCATTATTTAAGGACTTTGTTGCATTATTTAAGGACTCTGCTGCATTATTTAAGGACCCTGCTGTGGTATTTCAGTACTCTGCTGCATTATTTAAGGACTTTGCTGCATTATTTATGGACTTTATTGCATTATTTAAAGACTTTGCTGCATTATTTAAGGAATTTGCTGCATTATTTAAGGACTTGGCTGGATTATTTAAGGACTGTGCTGCATTATTTAAGGACTTTGCTGCATTATTTAAGGACTCTGCTGCATTATTTAAGGACTTTGTTGCATTATTTAAGGACTCTGCTGCATTATTTAAGGACTTTGTTGCATTATTTAAGGACTCTGCTGCATTATTTAAGGACCCTGCTGCGGTATTTCAGTACTCTGCTGAATTATTTAAGGACTTTGCTGCATTATTTGTGGACTTTATTGCATTATTTAAGGACTCTGCTGCATTAGTTAAGGAATTTGCTGCATTATTTAAGGACTCTGCTGCATTATTTAATGACTTTGCTGCATTATTTAAGGACTCTGCTGCATTATTTAAGGACTTTGCTGCGGTATTTAAGGACTCTGCAGCATTATTTAATGACTTTGCTGCTTTATTTAAGGACTCTGCTGCATTATTTAAGGACTTTGCTGCATTATTTAAGGACTCTGATACGGTACTTAAGGACTCTGCTGCATTACTTAAGTACTTTGTTGCATTATTTAAGGACTCTGCTGCATTATTTAAGGACTTTGCTGCATTATTTAAGGACTCTGCTGCATTATTTAAGGACTTTGCTGCATTATTTAAGGACTCTGCTGCATTATTTAAGGACTTTGCTGCATTATTTAAGGACTCTGCTGCATTATTTAAGGACCTTGTTGCATTATTTAAGGACTCTGCTGCATTATTTAAGGACCCTGCTGCGGTATTTCAGTACTCTGCTGCATTATTTAAGGACTTTGCTGCATTATTTTTGGACTTTATTGCATTATTTAAAGACTTTGCTGCATTATTTAAGGAATTTGCTGCATTATTTAAGGACTTTGCTGGATTATTTAAGGACTTTGCTGCATTATTTAAGGACTTTATTGCATTATTTAAGGACTCTGCTGCATTATTTAAGGACTTTGTTGCATTATTTAAGGACTCGGCAGCATTATTTAATGACTTTGCTGCATTATTTAAGGACTTTGCTGCGGTATTTAAGGACTTTATTGCATTATTTAAGGACTGTTCTGCATTATTTAAGGACTTTGTTGCATTATTTAAGGACTCTGCTACAGTACTTAAGGACTCTGCTGCATTATTTAAGTACTTTGTTGCATTATTTAAGGACTCTGCTGCATTATTTAAGGACTTTGCTGCATTATTTAAGGACTCTGCTGCATTATTTAAGGACTTTGCTGCATTATTTAAGGACTCTGCTGCATTATTTAAGGACTTTGCTGCATTATTTAAGGACTCTGATATGGTACTTAAGAACTCTGCTGCATTATTTAAGTACTTTGTTGCATTATTTAAGGACTCTGCTGCATTATTTAAGGACTTTGTTGCATTATTTAAGGACTCTTCTGCATTATTTAAGGACTTTGTTGCATTATTTAAGGACTTTGCTGCATTATTTAAGGACTTTGCTGCATTATTTAAGGACTCTGCTGCATTATTTAAGGAACTTGCTTCATTATTTAAGGACTCTGCTGCATTATTTAATGACTTTGCTGCATTATTTAAGGACTCTGCTGCATTATTTAAGGACTTTGCTGCATTATTTAAGGACTCTGCTGCATTATTTAAGGAATTTGCTGCATTATTTAAGGACTCTGCTGCATTATTTAAGGACTTTGCTGCATTATTTAAGGACTCTGCTGCATTATTTAAGGAATTTGCTGCATTATTTAAGGACTCTGCTGCATTATTTAATGACTTTGCTGCATTATTTAAGGACTCTGCTGCATTATTTAAGGACTTTGCTGCATTATTTAAGGACTCTGATACGGTACTTAAGAACTCTGCTGCATTATTTAAGTACTTTGTTGCATTATTTAAGGACTCTGCTGCATTATTTAAGGACTTTGTTGCATTATTTAAGGACTCTTCTGCATTATTTAAGGACTTTGTTGCATTATTTAAGGACTCTGCTGCATTATTTAAGGATCCTGCTGCGGTATTTCAGTACTCTGCTGCATTATTTAAGGACTTTGCTGCATTATTTAGGGACTTTATTGCATTATTTAAAGACTTTGCTGCATTATGTAAGGAATTTGCTGCATTATTTAAGGACTTGGCTGGATTATTTAAGGACTGTGCTGCATTATTTAATGACTTTGCTGCATTATTTAAGGACTCTGCTGCATTATTTAAGGACTTTGTTGCATTATTTAAGGACTCTGCTGCATTATTTAAGGACCCTGCTGCGGTATTTCAGTACTCTGCTGCATTATTTAAGGACTTTGCTGCATTATTTATGGACTTTATTGCATTATTTAAAGACTTTGCTGCATTATTTAAGGAATTTGCTGCATTATTTAAGGACTTGGCTGGATTATTTAAGGACTGTGCTGCATTATTTAAGGACTTTGCTGCATTATTTAAGGACTCTGCTGCATTATTTAAGGACTTTGTTGCATTATTTAAGGACTCTGCTGCATTATTTAATGACTTTGCTGCATTATTTAAGGACTTTGCTGCGGTATTTAAGGACTTTATTGCATTATTTAAGGACTGTTCTGCATTATTTAAGGACTTTGTTGCATTATTTAAGGACTCTGCTACAGTACTTAAGGACTCTGCTGCATTATTTAAGTACTTTGTTGCATTATTTAAGGACTCTGCTGCATTATTTAAGGACTTTGCTGCATTATTTAAGGACTCTGCTGCATTATTTAAGGACTTTGCTGCATTATTTAAGGACTCTGCTGCATTATTTAAGGACTTTGCTGCATTATTTAAGGACTCTGATATGGTACTTAAGAACTCTGCTGCATTATTTAAGTACTTTGTTGCATTATTTAAGGACTCTGCTGCATTATTTAAGGACTTTGTTGCATTATTTAAGCACTCTTCTGCATTATTTAAGGACTTTGTTGCATTATTTAAGGACTTTGCTGCATTATTTAAGGACTTTGCTGCATTATTTAAGGACTCTGCTGCATTATTTAAGGAATTTGCTTCATTATTTAAGGACTCTGCTGCATTATTTAATGACTTTGCTGCATTATTTAAGGACTCTGCTGCATTATTTAAGGACTTTGCTGCATTATTTAAGGACTCTGCTGCATTATTTAAGGAATTTGCTGCATTATTTAAGGACTCTGCTGCATTATTTAATGACTTTGCTGCATTATTTAAGGACTCTGCTGCATTATTTAAGGACTTTGCTGCGGTATTTAATGACTCTGCAGCATTATTTAATGACTTTGCTGCATTATTTAAGGACTCTGCTGCATTATTTAAGGACTTTGCTGCATTATTTAAGGACTCTGATACGGTACTTAAGAACTCTGCTGCATTATTTAAGTACTTTGTTGCATTATTTAAGGACTCTGCTGCATTATTTAAGGACTTTGTTGCATTATTTAAGGACTCTTCTGCATTATTTAAGGACTTTGTTGCATTATTTAAGGACTTTGCTGCATTATTTAAGGACTCTGCTGCATTATTTAAAGACTTGGCTGGATTATTTAAGGACTCTGCTGCATTATTTAAGGAATTTGCTTCATTATTTAAGGACTCTGCTGCATTATTTAAGGACTTTGTTGCGTTATTTAAGGACTCTGCTGCATTATTTAAGGACTTTGTTGCATTATTTAAGGACTCTGCTGCATTATATAAGGACTTTGCTGCATTATTTAAGGACTTTATTGCATTATTTAAGGACTGTTCTGCATTATTTAAGGACTTTGTTGCATTATTTAAGGACTCTGCTGCATTATTTAAGGAATTTGCTGCATTATTTAAGGACTCTGCTGCATTATTTAATGACTTGCTGCATTATTTAAGGACTCTGCTACGGTACTTAAGGACTCTGCTGCATTATTTAAGTACTTTGTTGCATTATTTAAGGACTCTGCTGCATTATTTAAGGACTTTGCTGCATTATTTAAGGACTCTGCTGCATTATTTAAGGACTTTGCTGCATTATTTAAGGACTCTGCTGCATTATTTAAGGACTTTGCTGCATTATTTAAGGACTTTCTTGCATTATTTAAGGACTCTGCTGCATTATTTAAGGAATTTGCTGCATTATTTAAGGACTCTGCTGCATTATTTAAGGACTTTGCTGCATTATTTAAGGACTCTGCTGCATTATTTAAGGACTTTGTTGCATTATTTAAGGACTCTGCTGCATTATTTAAGGACCCTGCTACGGTATTTCAGTAATCTACTGCATTATTTAAGGACTTTGTTGCATTATTTAAGGACTCTGCTGCATTATTTAAGGACCCTGCTGCGGTATTTCAGTACTCTGCTGCATTATTTAAGGACTCTGCTGCATTATTTATGGACTTTATTGTATTATTTAAAGACTTTGCTGAATTATTTAAGGAATTTGCTGCATTATTTAAGGACTTGGCTGGATTATTTAAGGACTCTGCTGCATTATTTAAGGACTTTGCTGCATTATTTAAGGACTCTGCTGCATTATTTAAGGACTTTGTTGCATTATTTAAGGACTCTGCTGCATTATTTAATTACTTTGTTGCATTATTTAAGGACTCTGCTGCATTATTTAAGGACCCTGCTGCGGTATTTCAGTATACTCTGCTGAATTATTTAAGGACTTTGCTGCATTATTTATGGACTTTATTGCATTATTTAAGGACTCTGCTGCATTATTTAAGGAATTTGCTGCATTATTTAGGTACTCTGCTGCATTATTTAAGGACTTTGCTGCGGTATTTAAGGACTTTATTGCATTATTTAAGGACTGTTCTGCATTATTTAAGGACTTTGTTGCATTATTTAAGGACTCTGCTACGGTACTTAAGGACTCTGCTGCATTATTTAAGTACTTTGTTGCATTATTTAAGGACTCTGCTGCATTATTTAAGGACCCTTCTGCCGTATTTCAGTACTCTGCTGCATTATTTAAGGACTTTGCTGCATTATTTTTGGACTTTATTGCATTATTTAAAGACTTTGCTGCATTATTTAAGGAATTTGCTGCATTATTTAAGGACTTGGCTGGATTATTTAAGGACTTTGCTGCATTATTTAAGGACTCTGCTGCATTATTTAAGGACTTTGTTGCATTATTTAAGGACTCTGCTGCATTATTTAAGGACTTTGTTGCATTATTTAAGGACCCTGCTGCATTATTTAAGGACCCTGCTGCGGTATTTCAGTACTCTGCTGAATTATTTAAGGACTTTGCTGCATTATTTATGGACTTTATTGCATTATTTAAGGACTCTGCTGCATTAGTTAAGGAATTTGCTGCATTATTTAAGGACTCTGCTGCATTATTTAATGACTTTGCTGCATTATTTAAGGACTCTGCTGCATTATTTAAGGACTTTGCTGCGGTATTTAAGGACTCTGCAGCATTATTTAATGACTTTGCTGCTTTATTTAAGGACTCTGCTGCATTATTTAAGGACTCTGCTGCATTATTTAAGGACTCTGATACGGTACTTAAGGACTCTGCTGCATTATTTAAGTACTTTGTTGCATTATTTAAGGACTCTGCTGCATTATTTAAGGAATTTGTTGCATTATTTAAGGACTCTTCTGCATTATTTAAGGAGTTTGTTGCATTATTTAAGGACTTTGCTGCATTATTTAAGGACTCTGCTGCATTATTTAAGGACTTTGCTGCATTATTTAAGGACTCTGCTGCATTATTTAATGACTTTGCTGCATTATTTAAGGACTCTGCTGCATTATTTAAGGACTTTGCTGCGGTATTTAAGGACTCTGCAGCATTATTTGATGACTTTGCTGCTTTATTTAAGGACTCTGCTGCATTATTTAAGGACTTTGCTGCATTATTTAAGGACTCTGATACGGTACTTAAGGACTCTGCTGCATTATTTAAGTACGTTGTTGCATTATTTAAGGACTCTGCTGCATTATTTAAGGACTTTGTTGCATTATTTAAGGACTCTTCTGCATTATTTAAGGACTTTGCTGCATTATTTAAGGACTTTGCCGCATTATTTAAGGACTCTGCTGCATTGTTTAAGGACTTTGCTGCATTATATAAGGACTTTGTTGCATTATTTAAGGACTCTGCTGCATTATTTAAGGACTTTGTTGCATTATTTAAGGACTCTGCTGCATTATTTAAGGACCCTGCTGCGGTATTTCAGTAATCTACTGCATTATTTAAGGACTTTGTTGCATTATTTAAGGACTCTGCTGCATTATTTAAGGACTTTGTTGCATTATTTAAGGACTCTGCTGCATTATTTAAGGATCCTGCTGCGGTATTTCAGTACTCTGCTGCATTATTTAAGGACTTTGCTGCATTATTTAGGGACTTTATTGCATTATTTAAAGACTTTGCTGCATTATGTAAGGAATTTGCTGCATTATTTAAGGACTTGGCTGGATTATTTAAGGACTGTGCTGCATTATTTAATGACTTTGCTGCATTATTTAAGGACTCTGCTGCATTATTTAAGGACTTTGTTGCATTATTTAAGGACTCTCCTGCATTATTTAAGGACTTTGTTGCATTATTTAAGGACTCTGCTGCATTATTTAAGGACCCTGCTGCGGTATTTCAGAACTCTGCTGAATTATTTAAGGACTTTTCTGCATTATTTATGGACTTTATTGCATTATTTAAGGACTCTGCTGCATTATTTAAGGAATTTGCTGCATTATTTAAGGACTCTGCTGCATTATTTAATGACTTTGCTGCATTATTTAAGGACTCTGCTGCATTATTTAAGGACTTTGCTGCGGTATTTAAGGACTCTGCAGCATTATTTAATGACTTTGCTGCATTATTTAAGGACTTTGCTGCGGTATTTAAGGACTTTATTGCATTATTTAAGGACTGTTCTGCATTATTTAAGGACTTTGTTGCATTATTTAAGGACTCTGCTGCATTATATAAGGACTTTGCTGCATTATTTAAGGACTTTATTGCATTATTTAAGGACTGTTCTGCATTATTTAAGGACTTTGTTGCATTATTTAAGGACTCTGCTGCATTATTTAAGGAATTTGCTGCATTATTTAAGGACTCTGCTGCATTATTTAAGGACCCTGCTGCGGTATTTCAGTACTCTGCTGCATTATTTAAGGACTTTGCTGCATTATTTTTGGACTTTATTGCATTATTTAAAGACTTTGCTGCATTATTTAAGGAATTTGCTGCATTATTTAAGGACTTTGCTGGATTATTTAAGGACTTTGCTGCATTATTTAAGGACTTTATTGCATTATTTAAGGACTCTGCTGCATTATTTAAGGACTTTGTTGCATTATTTAAGGACTCGGCAGCATTATTTAATGACTTTGCTGCATTATTTAAGGACTTTGCTGCGGTATTTAAGGACTTTATTGCATTATTTAAGGACTGTTCTGCATTATTTAAGGACTTTGTTGCATTATTTAAGGACTCTGCTACAGTACTTAAGGACTCTGCTGCATTATTTAAGTACTTTGTTGCATTATTTAAGGACTCTGCTGCATTATTTAAGGACTTTGCTGCATTATTTAAGGACTCTGCTGCATTATTTAAGGACTTTGCTGCATTATTTAAGGACTCTGCTGCATTATTTAAGGACTTTGCTGCATTATTTAAGGACTCTGATATGGTACTTAAGAACTCTGCTGCATTATTTAAGTACTTTGTTGCATTATTTAAGGACTCTGCTGCATTATTTAAGGACTTTGTTGCATTATTTAAGGACTCTTCTGCATTATTTAAGGACTTTGTTGCATTATTTAAGGACTTTGCTGCATTATTTAAGGACTTTGCTGCATTATTTAAGGACTCTGCTGCATTATTTAAGGAACTTGCTTCATTATTTAAGGACTCTGCTGCATTATTTAATGACTTTGCTGCATTATTTAAGGACTCTGCTGCATTATTTAAGGACTTTGCTGCATTATTTAAGGACTCTGCTGCATTATTTAAGGAATTTGCTGCATTATTTAAGGACTCTGCTGCATTATTTAAGGACTTTGCTGCATTATTTAAGGACTCTGCTGCATTATTTAAGGAATTTGCTGCATTATTTAAGGACTCTGCTGCATTATTTAATGACTTTGCTGCATTATTTAAGGACTCTGCTGCATTATTTAAGGACTTTGCTGCATTATTTAAGGACTCTGATACGGTACTTAAGAACTCTGCTGCATTATTTAAGTACTTTGTTGCATTATTTAAGGACTCTGCTGCATTATTTAAGGACTTTGTTGCATTATTTAAGGACTCTTCTGCATTATTTAAGGACTTTGTTGCATTATTTAAGGACTCTGCTGCATTATTTAAGGATCCTGCTGCGGTATTTCAGTACTCTGCTGCATTATTTAAGGACTTTGCTGCATTATTTAGGGACTTTATTGCATTATTTAAAGACTTTGCTGCATTATGTAAGGAATTTGCTGCATTATTTAAGGACTTGGCTGGATTATTTAAGGACTGTGCTGCATTATTTAATGACTTTGCTGCATTATTTAAGGACTCTGCTGCATTATTTAAGGACTTTGTTGCATTATTTAAGGACTCTGCTGCATTATTTAAGGACCCTGCTGCGGTATTTCAGTACTCTGCTGCATTATTTAAGGACTTTGCTGCATTATTTATGGACTTTATTGCATTATTTAAAGACTTTGCTGCATTATTTAAGGAATTTGCTGCATTATTTAAGGACTTGGCTGGATTATTTAAGGACTGTGCTGCATTATTTAAGGACTTTGCTGCATTATTTAAGGACTCTGCTGCATTATTTAAGGACTTTGTTGCATTATTTAAGGACTCTGCTGCATTATTTAATGACTTTGCTGCATTATTTAAGGACTTTGCTGCGGTATTTAAGGACTTTATTGCATTATTTAAGGACTGTTCTGCATTATTTAAGGACTTTGTTGCATTATTTAAGGACTCTGCTACAGTACTTAAGGACTCTGCTGCATTATTTAAGTACTTTGTTGCATTATTTAAGGACTCTGCTGCATTATTTAAGGACTTTGCTGCATTATTTAAGGACTCTGCTGCATTATTTAAGGACTTTGCTGCATTATTTAAGGACTCTGCTGCATTATTTAAGGACTTTGCTGCATTATTTAAGGACTCTGATATGGTACTTAAGAACTCTGCTGCATTATTTAAGTACTTTGTTGCATTATTTAAGGACTCTGCTGCATTATTTAAGGACTTTGTTGCATTATTTAAGCACTCTTCTGCATTATTTAAGGACTTTGTTGCATTATTTAAGGACTTTGCTGCATTATTTAAGGACTTTGCTGCATTATTTAAGGACTCTGCTGCATTATTTAAGGAATTTGCTTCATTATTTAAGGACTCTGCTGCATTATTTAATGACTTTGCTGCATTATTTAAGGACTCTGCTGCATTATTTAAGGACTTTGCTGCATTATTTAAGGACTCTGCTGCATTATTTAAGGAATTTGCTGCATTATTTAAGGACTCTGCTGCATTATTTAATGACTTTGCTGCATTATTTAAGGACTCTGCTGCATTATTTAAGGACTTTGCTGCGGTATTTAATGACTCTGCAGCATTATTTAATGACTTTGCTGCATTATTTAAGGACTCTGCTGCATTATTTAAGGACTTTGCTGCATTATTTAAGGACTCTGATACGGTACTTAAGAACTCTGCTGCATTATTTAAGGACTTTGTTGCATTATTTAAGGACTCTGCTGCATTATTTAAGGACTTTGTTGCATTATTTAAGGACTCTTCTGCATTATTTAAGGACTTTGTTGCATTATTTAAGGACTTTGCTGCATTATTTAAGGACTTTGCTGCATTATTTAAGGACTCTGCTGCATTATTTAAAGACTTGGCTGGATTATTTAAGGACTCTGCTGCATTATTTAAGGAATTTGCTTCATTATTTAAGGACTCTGCTGCATTATTTAAGGACTTTGTTGCGTTATTTAAGGACTCTGCTGCATTATTTAAGGACTTTGTTGCATTATTTAAGGACTCTGCTGCATTATATAAGGACTTTGCTGCATTATTTAAGGACTTTATTGCATTATTTAAGGACTGTTCTGCATTATTTAAGGACTTTGTTGCATTATTTAAGGACTCTGCTGCATTATTTAAGGAATTTGCTGCATTATTTAAGGACTCTGCTGCATTATTTAATGACTTGCTGCATTATTTAAGGACTCTGCTACGGTACTTAAGGACTCTGCTGCATTATTTAAGTACTTTGTTGCATTATTTAAGGACTCTGCTGCATTATTTAAGGACTTTGCTGCATTATTTAAGGACTCTGCTGCATTATTTAAGGACTTTGCTGCATTATTTAAGGACTCTGCTGCATTATTTAAGGACTTTGCTGCATTATTTAAGGACTTTCTTGCATTATTTAAGGACTCTGCTGCATTATTTAAGGAATTTGCTGCATTATTTAAGGACTCTGCTGCATTATTTAAGGACTTTGCTGCATTATTTAAGGACTCTGCTGCATTATTTAAGGACTTTGTTGCATTATTTAAGGACTCTGCTGCATTATTTAAGGACCCTGCTACGGTATTTCAGTAATCTACTGCATTATTTAAGGACTTTGTTGCATTATTTAAGGACTCTGCTGCATTATTTAAGGACCCTGCTGCGGTATTTCAGTACTCTGCTGCATTATTTAAGGACTCTGCTGCATTATTTATGGACTTTATTGTATTATTTAAAGACTTTGCTGAATTATTTAAGGAATTTGCTGCATTATTTAAGGACTTGGCTGGATTATTTAAGGACTCTGCTGCATTATTTAAGGACTTTGCTGCATTATTTAAGGACTCTGCTGCATTATTTAAGGACTTTGTTGCATTATTTAAGGACTCTGCTGCATTATTTAATTACTTTGTTGCATTATTTAAGGACTCTGCTGCATTATTTAAGGACCCTGCTGCGGTATTTCAGTATACTCTGCTGAATTATTTAAGGACTTTGCTGCATTATTTATGGACTTTATTGCATTATTTAAGGACTCTGCTGCATTATTTAAGGAATTTGCTGCATTATTTAGGTACTCTGCTGCATTATTTAAGGACTTTGCTGCGGTATTTAAGGACTTTATTGCATTATTTAAGGACTGTTCTGCATTATTTAAGGACTTTGTTGCATTATTTAAGGACTCTGCTACGGTACTTAAGGACTCTGCTGCATTATTTAAGTACTTTGTTGCATTATTTAAGGACTCTGCTGCATTATTTAAGGACCCTTCTGCCGTATTTCAGTACTCTGCTGCATTATTTAAGGACTTTGCTGCATTATTTTTGGACTTTATTGCATTATTTAAAGACTTTGCTGCATTATTTAAGGAATTTGCTGCATTATTTAAGGACTTGGCTGGATTATTTAAGGACTTTGCTGCATTATTTAAGGACTCTGCTGCATTATTTAAGGACTTTGTTGCATTATTTAAGGACTCTGCTGCATTATTTAAGGACTTTGTTGCATTATTTAAGGACCCTGCTGCATTATTTAAGGACCCTGCTGCGGTATTTCAGTACTCTGCTGAATTATTTAAGGACTTTGCTGCATTATTTATGGACTTTATTGCATTATTTAAGGACTCTGCTGCATTAGTTAAGGAATTTGCTGCATTATTTAAGGACTCTGCTGCATTATTTAATGACTTTGCTGCATTATTTAAGGACTCTGCTGCATTATTTAAGGACTTTGCTGCGGTATTTAAGGACTCTGCAGCATTATTTAATGACTTTGCTGCTTTATTTAAGGACTCTGCTGCATTATTTAAGGACTCTGCTGCATTATTTAAGGACTCTGATACGGTACTTAAGGACTCTGCTGCATTATTTAAGTACTTTGTTGCATTATTTAAGGACTCTGCTGCATTATTTAAGGAATTTGTTGCATTATTTAAGGACTCTTCTGCATTATTTAAGGAGTTTGTTGCATTATTTAAGGACTTTGCTGCATTATTTAAGGACTCTGCTGCATTATTTAAGGACTTTGCTGCATTATTTAAGGACTCTGCTGCATTATTTAATGACTTTGCTGCATTATTTAAGGACTCTGCTGCATTATTTAAGGACTTTGCTGCGGTATTTAAGGACTCTGCAGCATTATTTGATGACTTTGCTGCTTTATTTAAGGACTCTGCTGCATTATTTAAGGACTTTGCTGCATTATTTAAGGACTCTGATACGGTACTTAAGGACTCTGCTGCATTATTTAAGTACGTTGTTGCATTATTTAAGGACTCTGCTGCATTATTTAAGGACTTTGTTGCATTATTTAAGGACTCTTCTGCATTATTTAAGGACTTTGCTGCATTATTTAAGGACTTTGCCGCATTATTTAAGGACTCTGCTGCATTGTTTAAGGACTTTGCTGCATTATATAAGGACTTTGTTGCATTATTTAAGGACTCTGCTGCATTATTTAAGGACTTTGTTGCATTATTTAAGGACTCTGCTGCATTATTTAAGGACCCTGCTGCGGTATTTCAGTAATCTACTGCATTATTTAAGGACTTTGTTGCATTATTTAAGGACTCTGCTGCATTATTTAAGGACTTTGTTGCATTATTTAAGGACTCTGCTGCATTATTTAAGGATCCTGCTGCGGTATTTCAGTACTCTGCTGCATTATTTAAGGACTTTGCTGCATTATTTAGGGACTTTATTGCATTATTTAAAGACTTTGCTGCATTATGTAAGGAATTTGCTGCATTATTTAAGGACTTGGCTGGATTATTTAAGGACTGTGCTGCATTATTTAATGACTTTGCTGCATTATTTAAGGACTCTGCTGCATTATTTAAGGACTTTGTTGCATTATTTAAGGACTCTCCTGCATTATTTAAGGACTTTGTTGCATTATTTAAGGACTCTGCTGCATTATTTAAGGACCCTGCTGCGGTATTTCAGAACTCTGCTGAATTATTTAAGGACTTTTCTGCATTATTTATGGACTTTATTGCATTATTTAAGGACTCTGCTGCATTATTTAAGGAATTTGCTGCATTATTTAAGGACTCTGCTGCATTATTTAATGACTTTGCTGCATTATTTAAGGACTCTGCTGCATTATTTAAGGACTTTGCTGCGGTATTTAAGGACTCTGCAGCATTATTTAATGACTTTGCTGCATTATTTAAGGACTTTGCTGTGGTATTTAAGGACTTTATTGCATTATTTAAGGACTGTTCTGCATTATTTAAGGACTTTGTTGCATTATTTAAGGACTCTGCTGCATTATATAAGGACTTTGCTGCATTATTTAAGGACTTTATTGCATTATTTAAGGACTGTTCTGCATTATTTAAGGACTTTGTTGCATTATTTAAGGACTCTGCTGCATTATTTAAGGAATTTGCTGCATTATTTAAGGACTCTGCTGCATTATTTAAGGACCCTGCTGCGGTATTTCAGTACTCTGCTGCATTATTTAAGGACTTTGCTGCATTATTTTTGGACTTTATTGCATTATTTAAAGACTTTGCTGCATTATTTAAGGAATTTGCTGCATTATTTAAGGACTTTGCTGGATTATTTAAGGACTTTGCTGCATTATTTAAGGACTTTATTGCATTATTTAAGGACTCTGCTGCATTATATAAGGACTTTGTTGCATTATTTAAGGACTCGGCAGCATTATTTAATGACTTTGCTGCATTATTTAAGGACTTTGCTGCGGTATTTAAGGACTTTATTGCATTATTTAAGGACTGTTCTGCATTATTTAAGGACTTTGTTGCATTATTTAAGGACTCTGCTACAGTACTTAAGGACTCTGCTGCATTATTTAAGTACTTTGTTGCATTATTTAAGGACTCTGCTGCATTATTTAAGGACTTTGCTGCATTATTTAAGGACTCTGCTGCATTATTTAAGGACTTTGCTGCATTATTTAAGGACTCTGCTGCATTATTTAAGGACTTTGCTGCATTATTTAAGGACTCTGATATGGTACTTAAGAACTCTGCTGCATTATTTAAGTACTTTGTTGCATTATTTAAGGACTCTGCTGCATTATTTAAGGACTTTGTTGCATTATTTAAGGACTCTTCTGCATTATTTAAGGACTTTGTTGCATTATTTAAGGACTTTGCTGCATTATTTAAGGACTTTGCTGCATTATTTAAGGACTCTGCTGCATTATTTAAGGAACTTGCTTCATTATTTAAGGACTCTGCTGCATTATTTAATGACTTTGCTGCATTATTTAAGGACTCTGCTGCATTATTTAAGGACTTTGCTGCATTATTTTTGGACTTTATTGCATTATTTAAAGACTTTGCTGCATTATTTAAGGAATTTGCTGCATTATTTAAGGACTTGGCTGGATTATTTAAGGACTTTGCTGCATTATTTAAGGACTCTGCTGCATTATTTAAGGACTTTGTTGCATTATTTAAGGACTCTGCTGCATTATTTAAGGACTTTGTTGCATTATTTAAGGACCCTGCTGCATTATTTAAGGACCCTGCTGCGGTATTTCAGTACTCTGCTGAATTATTTAAGGACTTTGCTGCATTATTTATGGACTTTATTGCATTATTTAAGGACTCTGCTGCATTAGTTAAGGAATTTGCTGCATTATTTAAGGACTCTGCTGCATTATTTAATGACTTTGCTGCATTATTTAAGGACTCTGCTGCATTATTTAAGGACTTTGCTGCGGTATTTAAGGACTCTGCAGCATTATTTAATGACTTTGCTGCTTTATTTAAGGACTCTGCTGCATTATTTAAGGACTCTGCTGCATTATTTAAGGACTCTGATACGGTACTTAAGGACTCTGCTGCATTATTTAAGTACTTTGTTGCATTATTTAAGGACTCTGCTGCATTATTTAAGGAATTTGTTGCATTATTTAAGGACTCTTCTGCATTATTTAAGGAGTTTGTTGCATTATTTAAGGACTTTGCTGCATTATTTAAGGACTCTGCTGCATTATTTAAGGACTTTGCTGCATTATTTAAGGACTCTGCTGCATTATTTAATGACTTTGCTGCATTATTTAAGGACTCTGCTGCATTATTTAAGGACTTTGCTGCGGTATTTAAGGACTCTGCAGCATTATTTGATGACTTTGCTGCTTTATTTAAGGACTCTGCTGCATTATTTAAGGACTTTGCTGCATTATTTAAGGACTCTGATACGGTACTTAAGGACTCTGCTGCATTATTTAAGTACGTTGTTGCATTATTTAAGGACTCTGCTGCATTATTTAAGGACTTTGTTGCATTATTTAAGGACTCTTCTGCATTATTTAAGGACTTTGCTGCATTATTTAAGGACTTTGCCGCATTATTTAAGGACTCTGCTGCATTGTTTAAGGACTTTGCTGCATTATATAAGGACTTTGTTGCATTATTTAAGGACTCTGCTGCATTATTTAAGGACTTTGTTGCATTATTTAAGGACTCTGCTGCATTATTTAAGGACCCTGCTGCGGTATTTCAGTAATCTACTGCATTATTTAAGGACTTTGTTGCATTATTTAAGGACTCTGCTGCATTATTTAAGGACTTTGTTGCATTATTTAAGGACTCTGCTGCATTATTTAAGGATCCTGCTGCGGTATTTCAGTACTCTGCTGCATTATTTAAGGACTTTGCTGCATTATTTAGGGACTTTATTGCATTATTTAAAGACTTTGCTGCATTATGTAAGGAATTTGCTGCATTATTTAAGGACTTGGCTGGATTATTTAAGGACTGTGCTGCATTATTTAATGACTTTGCTGCATTATTTAAGGACTCTGCTGCATTATTTAAGGACTTTGTTGCATTATTTAAGGACTCTCCTGCATTATTTAAGGACTTTGTTGCATTATTTAAGGACTCTGCTGCATTATTTAAGGACCCTGCTGCGGTATTTCAGAACTCTGCTGAATTATTTAAGGACTTTTCTGCATTATTTATGGACTTTATTGCATTATTTAAGGACTCTGCTGCATTATTTAAGGAATTTGCTGCATTATTTAAGGACTCTGCTGCATTATTTAATGACTTTGCTGCATTATTTAAGGACTCTGCTGCATTATTTAAGGACTTTGCTGCGGTATTTAAGGACTCTGCAGCATTATTTAATGACTTTGCTGCATTATTTAAGGACTTTGCTGCGGTATTTAAGGACTTTATTGCATTATTTAAGGACTGTTCTGCATTATTTAAGGACTTTGTTGCATTATTTAAGGACTCTGCTGCATTATATAAGGACTTTGCTGCATTATTTAAGGACTTTATTGCATTATTTAAGGACTGTTCTGCATTATTTAAGGACTTTGTTGCATTATTTAAGGACTCTGCTGCATTATTTAAGGAATTTGCTGCATTATTTAAGGACTCTGCTGCATTATTTAAGGACCCTGCTGCGGTATTTCAGTACTCTGCTGCATTATTTAAGGACTTTGCTGCATTATTTTTGGACTTTATTGCATTATTTAAAGACTTTGCTGCATTATTTAAGGAATTTGCTGCATTATTTAAGGACTTTGCTGGATTATTTAAGGACTTTGCTGCATTATTTAAGGACTTTATTGCATTATTTAAGGACTCTGCTGCATTATATAAGGACTTTGTTGCATTATTTAAGGACTCGGCAGCATTATTTAATGACTTTGCTGCATTATTTAAGGACTTTGCTGCGGTATTTAAGGACTTTATTGCATTATTTAAGGACTGTTCTGCATTATTTAAGGACTTTGTTGCATTATTTAAGGACTCTGCTACAGTACTTAAGGACTCTGCTGCATTATTTAAGTACTTTGTTGCATTATTTAAGGACTCTGCTGCATTATTTAAGGACTTTGCTGCATTATTTAAGGACTCTGCTGCATTATTTAAGGACTTTGCTGCATTATTTAAGGACTCTGCTGCATTATTTAAGGACTTTGCTGCATTATTTAAGGACTCTGATATGGTACTTAAGAACTCTGCTGCATTATTTAAGTACTTTGTTGCATTATTTAAGGACTCTGCTGCATTATTTAAGGACTTTGTTGCATTATTTAAGGACTCTTCTGCATTATTTAAGGACTTTGTTGCATTATTTAAGGACTTTGCTGCATTATTTAAGGACTTTGCTGCATTATTTAAGGACTCTGCTGCATTATTTAAGGAACTTGCTTCATTATTTAAGGACTCTGCTGCATTATTTAATGACTTTGCTGCATTATTTAAGGACTCTGCTGCATTATTTAAGGACTTTGCTGCATTATTTAAGGACTCTGCTGCATTATTTAAGGAATTTGCTGCATTATTTAAGGACTCTGCTGCATTATTTAAGGACTTTGCTGCATTATTTAAGGACTCTGCTGCATTATTTAAGGAATTTGCTGCATTATTTAAGGAACTTGCTTCATTATTTAAGGACTCTGCTGCATTATTTAAGGACTCTGCTACAGTACTTAAGGACTCTGCTGCATTATTTAAGTACTTTGTTGCATTATTTAAGGACTCTGCTGCATTATTTAAGGACTTTGCTGCATTATTTAAGGACTCTGCTGCATTATTTAAGGACTTTGCTGCATTATTTAAGGACTCTGCTGCATTATTTAAGGACTTTGCTGCATTATTTAAGGACTCTGATATGGTACTTAAGAACTCTGCTGCATTATTTAAGTACTTTGTTGCATTATTTAAGGACTCTGCTGCATTATTTAAGGACTTTGTTGCATTATTTAAGGACTCTTCTGCATTATTTAAGGACTTTGTTGCATTATTTAAGGACTTTGCTGCATTATTTAAGGACTTTGCTGCATTATTTAAGGACTCTGCTGCATTATTTAAGGAACTTGCTTCATTATTTAAGGACTCTGCTGCATTATTTAATGACTTTGCTGCATTATTTAAGGACTCTGCTGCATTATTTAAGGACTTTGCTGCATTATTTAAGGACTCTGCTGCATTATTTAAGGAATTTGCTGCATTATTTAAGGACTCTGCTGCATTATTTAAGGACTTTGCTGCATTATTTAAGGACTCTGCTGCATTATTTAAGGAATTTGCTGCATTATTTAAGGACTCTGCTGCATTATTTAATGACTTTGCTGCATTATTTAAGGACTCTGCTGCATTATTTAAGGACTTTGCTGCATTATTTAAGGACTCTGATACGGTACTTAAGAACTCTGCTGCATTATTTAAGTACTTTGTTGCATTATTTAAGGACTCTGCTGCATTATTTAAGGACTTTGTTGCATTATTTAAGGACTCTTCTGCATTATTTAAGGACTTTGTTGCATTATTTAAGGACTCTGCTGCATTATTTAAGGATCCTGCTGCGGTATTTCAGTACTCTGCTGCATTATTTAAGGACTTTGCTGCATTATTTAGGGACTTTATTGCATTATTTAAAGACTTTGCTGCATTATGTAAGGAATTTGCTGCATTATTTAAGGACTTGGCTGGATTATTTAAGGACTGTGCTGCATTATTTAATGACTTTGCTGCATTATTTAAGGACTCTGCTGCATTATTTAAGGACTTTGTTGCATTATTTAAGGACTCTGCTGCATTATTTAAGGACCCTGCTGCGGTATTTCAGTACTCTGCTGCATTATTTAAGGACTTTGCTGCATTATTTATGGACTTTATTGCATTATTTAAAGACTTTGCTGCATTATTTAAGGAATTTGTTGCATTATTTAAGGACTCTGCTGCATTATATAAGGACTTTGCTGCATTATTTAAGGACTTTATTGCATTATTTAAGGACTGTTCTGCATTATTTAAGGACTTTGTTGCATTATTTAAGGACTCTGCTGCATTATTTAAGGAATTTGCTGCATTATTTAAGGACTCTGCTGCATTATTTAATGACTTGCTGCATTATTTAAGGACTCTGCTACGGTACTTAAGGACTCTGCTGCATTATTTAAGTACTTTGTTGCATTATTTAAGGACTCTGCTGCATTATTTAAGGACTTTGCTGCATTATTTAAGGACTCTGCTGCATTATTTAAGGACTTTGCTGCATTATTTAAGGACTCTGCTGCATTATTTAAGGACTTTGCTGCATTATTTAAGGACTTTCTTGCATTATTTAAGGACTCTGCTGCATTATTTAAGGAATTTGCTGCATTATTTAAGGACTCTGCTGCATTATTTAAGGACTTTGCTGCATTATTTAAGGACTCTGCTGCATTATTTAAGGACTTTGTTGCATTATTTAAGGACTCTGCTGCATTATTTAAGGACCCTGCTACGGTATTTCAGTAATCTACTGCATTATTTAAGGACTTTGTTGCATTATTTAAGGACTCTGCTGCATTATTTAAGGACCCTGCTGCGGTATTTCAGTACTCTGCTGCATTATTTAAGGACTCTGCTGCATTATTTATGGACTTTATTGTATTATTTAAAGACTTTGCTGAATTATTTAAGGAATTTGCTGCATTATTTAAGGACTTGGCTGGATTATTTAAGGACTCTGCTGCATTATTTAAGGACTTTGCTGCATTATTTAAGGACTCTGCTGCATTATTTAAGGACTTTGTTGCATTATTTAAGGACTCTGCTGCATTATTTAATTACTTTGTTGCATTATTTAAGGACTCTGCTGCATTATTTAAGGACCCTGCTGCGGTATTTCAGTATACTCTGCTGAATTATTTAAGGACTTTGCTGCATTATTTATGGACTTTATTGCATTATTTAAGGACTCTGCTGCATTATTTAAGGAATTTGCTGCATTATTTAGGTACTCTGCTGCATTATTTAAGGACTTTGCTGCGGTATTTAAGGACTTTATTGCATTATTTAAGGACTGTTCTGCATTATTTAAGGACTTTGTTGCATTATTTAAGGACTCTGCTACGGTACTTAAGGACTCTGCTGCATTATTTAAGTACTTTGTTGCATTATTTAAGGACTCTGCTGCATTATTTAAGGACCCTTCTGCCGTATTTCAGTACTCTGCTGCATTATTTAAGGACTTTGCTGCATTATTTTTGGACTTTATTGCATTATTTAAAGACTTTGCTGCATTATTTAAGGAATTTGCTGCATTATTTAAGGACTTGGCTGGATTATTTAAGGACTTTGCTGCATTATTTAAGGACTCTGCTGCATTATTTAAGGACTTTGTTGCATTATTTAAGGACTCTGCTGCATTATTTAAGGACTTTGTTGCATTATTTAAGGACCCTGCTGCATTATTTAAGGACCCTGCTGCGGTATTTCAGTACTCTGCTGAATTATTTAAGGACTTTGCTGCATTATTTATGGACTTTATTGCATTATTTAAGGACTCTGCTGCATTAGTTAAGGAATTTGCTGCATTATTTAAGGACTCTGCTGCATTATTTAATGACTTTGCTGCATTATTTAAGGACTCTGCTGCATTATTTAAGGACTTTGCTGCGGTATTTAAGGACTCTGCAGCATTATTTAATGACTTTGCTGCTTTATTTAAGGACTCTGCTGCATTATTTAAGGACTCTGCTGCATTATTTAAGGACTCTGATACGGTACTTAAGGACTCTGCTGCATTATTTAAGTACTTTGTTGCATTATTTAAGGACTCTGCTGCATTATTTAAGGAATTTGTTGCATTATTTAAGGACTCTTCTGCATTATTTAAGGAGTTTGTTGCATTATTTAAGGACTTTGCTGCATTATTTAAGGACTCTGCTGCATTATTTAAGGACTTTGCTGCATTATTTAAGGACTCTGCTGCATTATTTAATGACTTTGCTGCATTATTTAAGGACTCTGCTGCATTATTTAAGGACTTTGCTGCGGTATTTAAGGACTCTGCAGCATTATTTGATGACTTTGCTGCTTTATTTAAGGACTCTGCTGCATTATTTAAGGACTTTGCTGCATTATTTAAGGACTCTGATACGGTACTTAAGGACTCTGCTGCATTATTTAAGTACGTTGTTGCATTATTTAAGGACTCTGCTGCATTATTTAAGGACTTTGTTGCATTATTTAAGGACTCTTCTGCATTATTTAAGGACTTTGCTGCATTATTTAAGGACTTTGCCGCATTATTTAAGGACTCTGCTGCATTGTTTAAGGACTTTGCTGCATTATATAAGGACTTTGTTGCATTATTTAAGGACTCTGCTGCATTATTTAAGGACTTTGTTGCATTATTTAAGGACTCTGCTGCATTATTTAAGGACCCTGCTGCGGTATTTCAGTAATCTACTGCATTATTTAAGGACTTTGTTGCATTATTTAAGGACTCTGCTGCATTATTTAAGGACTTTGTTGCATTATTTAAGGACTCTGCTGCATTATTTAAGGATCCTGCTGCGGTATTTCAGTACTCTGCTGCATTATTTAAGGACTTTGCTGCATTATTTAGGGACTTTATTGCATTATTTAAAGACTTTGCTGCATTATGTAAGGAATTTGCTGCATTATTTAAGGACTTGGCTGGATTATTTAAGGACTGTGCTGCATTATTTAATGACTTTGCTGCATTATTTAAGGACTCTGCTGCATTATTTAAGGACTTTGTTGCATTATTTAAGGACTCTCCTGCATTATTTAAGGACTTTGTTGCATTATTTAAGGACTCTGCTGCATTATTTAAGGACCCTGCTGCGGTATTTCAGAACTCTGCTGAATTATTTAAGGACTTTTCTGCATTATTTATGGACTTTATTGCATTATTTAAGGACTCTGCTGCATTATTTAAGGAATTTGCTGCATTATTTAAGGACTCTGCTGCATTATTTAATGACTTTGCTGCATTATTTAAGGACTCTGCTGCATTATTTAAGGACTTTGCTGCGGTATTTAAGGACTCTGCAGCATTATTTAATGACTTTGCTGCATTATTTAAGGACTTTGCTGCGGTATTTAAGGACTTTATTGCATTATTTAAGGACTGTTCTGCATTATTTAAGGACTTTGTTGCATTATTTAAGGACTCTGCTGCATTATATAAGGACTTTGCTGCATTATTTAAGGACTTTATTGCATTATTTAAGGACTGTTCTGCATTATTTAAGGACTTTGTTGCATTATTTAAGGACTCTGCTGCATTATTTAAGGAATTTGCTGCATTATTTAAGGACTCTGCTGCATTATTTAATGACTTGCTGCATTATTTAAGGACTCTGCTACGGTACTTAAGGACTCTGCTGCATTATTTAAGTACTTTGTTGCATTATTTAAGGACTCTGCTGCATTATTTAAGGACTTTGCTGCATTATTTAAGGACTCTGCTGCATTATTTAAGGACTTTGCTGCATTATTTAAGGACTCTGCTGCATTATTTAAGGACTTTGCTGCATTATTTAAGGACTCTGCTGCATTACTTAAGGACTTTGCTGCATTATTTAAGGACTTTCTTGCATTATTTAAGGACTCTGCTGCATTATTTAAGGACTTTGTTGCATTATTTAAGGACTCTGCTGCATTATTTAAGGACCCTGCTACGGTATTTCAGTAATCTACTGCATTATTTAAGGACTTTGTTGCATTATTTAAGGACTCTGCTGCATTATTTAAGGACCCTGCTGCGGTATTTCAGTACTCTGCTGCATTATTTAAGGACTCTGCTGCATTATTTATGGACTTTATTGTATTATTTAAAGACTTTGCTGAATTATTTAAGGAATTTGCTGCATTATTTAAGGACTTGGCTGGATTATTTAAGGACTCTGCTGCATTATTTAAGGACTTTGCTGCATTATTTAAGGACTCTGCTGCATTATTTAAGGACTTTGTTGCATTATTTAAGGACTCTGCTGCATTATTTAATTACTTTGTTGCATTATTTAAGGACTCTGCTGCATTATTTAAGGACCCTGCTGCGGTATTTCAGTATACTCTGCTGAATTATTTAAGGACTTTGCTGCATTATTTATGGACTTTATTGCATTATTTATGGACTCTGCTGCATTATTTAAGGAATTTGCTGCATTATTTAGGTACTCTGCTGCATTATTTAAGGACTTTGCTGCGGTATTTAAGGACTTTGTTGCATTATTTAAGGACTCTGCTGCATTATTTAAGGACTTTGTTGCATTATTTAAGGACTCTGCTACGGTACTTAAGGACTCTGCTGCATTATTTAAGTACTTTGTTACATTATTTAAGGACTCTGCTGCATTATTTAAGGACTTTGCTGCATTATTTAAGGACTCTGCTGCATTATTTAAGTACTTTGTTGCATTATTTAAGGACTCTGCTGCATTATTTAAGGACTTTGCTGCATTATTTAAGGACTCTGCTGCATTATTTAAGGACTTTGCTGCATTATTTAAGGACTTTGCTGCATTATTTAAGGACTCTGCTACGGTACTTAAGGACTCTGCTGCATTATTTAAGTACTTTGTTGCATTATTTAAGGACTCTGCTGCATTATTTAAGGACTTTGCTGCATTATTTAAGGACTCTGCTGCATTATTTAAGGACTTTGCTGCATTATTTAAGGACTCTGCTGCATTATTTAAGGACTTTGCTGCATTATTTAAGGACTTTCTTGCATTATTTAAGGACTCTGCTGCATTATTTAAGGAATTTGCTGCATTATTTAAGGACTCTGCTGCATTATTTAAGGACTTTGCTGCATTATTTAAGGACTCTGCTGCATTATTTAAGGACTTTGTTGCATTATTTAAGGACTCTGCTGCATTATTTAAGGACCCTGCTACGGTATTTCAGTAATCTACTGCATTATTTAAGGACTTTGTTGCATTATTTAAGGACTCTGCTGCATTATTTAAGGACCCTGCTGCGGTATTTCAGTACTCTGCTGCATTATTTAAGGACTCTGCTGCATTATTTATGGACTTTATTGTATTATTTAAAGACTTTGCTGAATTATTTAAGGAATTTGCTGCATTATTTAAGGACTTGGCTGGATTATTTAAGGACTCTGCTGCATTATTTAAGGACTTTGCTGCATTATTTAAGGACTCTGCTGCATTATTTAAGGACTTTGTTGCATTATTTAAGGACTCTGCTGCATTATTTAATTACTTTGTTGCATTATTTAAGGACTCTGCTGCATTATTTAAGGACCCTGCTGCGGTATTTCAGTATACTCTGCTGAATTATTTAAGGACTTTGCTGCATTATTTATGGACTTTATTGCATTATTTAAGGACTCTGCTGCATTATTTAAGGAATTTGCTGCATTATTTAGGTACTCTGCTGCATTATTTAAGGACTTTGCTGCGGTATTTAAGGACTTTATTGCATTATTTAAGGACTGTTCTGCATTATTTAAGGACTTTGTTGCATTATTTAAGGACTCTGCTACGGTACTTAAGGACTCTGCTGCATTATTTAAGTACTTTGTTGCATTATTTAAGGACTCTGCTGCATTATTTAAGGACCCTTCTGCCGTATTTCAGTACTCTGCTGCATTATTTAAGGACTTTGCTGCATTATTTTTGGACTTTATTGCATTATTTAAAGACTTTGCTGCATTATTTAAGGAATTTGCTGCATTATTTAAGGACTTGGCTGGATTATTTAAGGACTTTGCTGCATTATTTAAGGACTCTGCTGCATTATTTAAGGACTTTGTTGCATTATTTAAGGACTCTGCTGCATTATTTAAGGACTTTGTTGCATTATTTAACGACCCTGCTGCATTATTTAAGGACCCTGCTGCGGTATTTCAGTACTCTGCTGAATTATTTAAGGACTTTGCTGCATTATTTATGGACTTTATTGCATTATTTAAGGACTCTGCTGCATTAGTTAAGGAATTTGCTGCATTATTTAAGGACTCTGCTGCATTATTTAATGACTTTGCTGCATTATTTAAGGACTCTGCTGCATTATTTAAGGACTTTGCTGCGGCATTTAAGGACTCTGCAGCATTATTTAATGACTTTGCTGCTTTATTTAAGGACTCTGCTGCATTATTTAAGGACTCTGCTGCATTATTTAAGGACTCTGATACGGTACTTAAGGACTCTGCTGCATTATTTAAGTACTTTGTTGCATTATTTAAGGACTCTGCTGCATTATTTAAGGAATTTGTTGCATTATTTAAGGACTCTTCTGCATTATTTAAGGAGTTTGTTGCATTATTTAAGGACTTTGCTGCATTATTTAAGGACTCTGCTGCATTATTTAAGGACTTTGCTGCATTATTTAAGGACTCTGCTGCATTATTTAATGACTTTGCTGCATTATTTAAGGACTCTGCTGCATTATTTAAGGACTTTGCTGCGGTATTTAAGGACTCTGCAGCATTATTTGATGACTTTGCTGCTTTATTTAAGGACTCTGCTGCATTATTTAAGGACTTTGCTGCATTATTTAAGGACTCTGATACGGTACTTAAGGACTCTGCTGCATTATTTAAGTACGTTGTTGCATTATTTAAGGACTCTGCTGCATTATTTAAGGACTTTGTTGCATTATTTAAGGACTCTTCTGCATTATTTAAGGACTTTGCTGCATTATTTAAGGACTTTGCCGCATTATTTAAGGACTCTGCTGCATTGTTTAAGGACTTTGCTGCATTATATAAGGACTTTGTTGCATTATTTAAGGACTCTGCTGCATTATTTAAGGACTTTGTTGCATTATTTAAGGACTCTGCTGCATTATTTAAGGACCCTGCTGCGGTATTTCAGTAATCTACTGCATTATTTAAGGACTTTGTTGCATTATTTAAGGACTCTGCTGCATTATTTAAGGACTTTGTTGCATTATTTAAGGACTCTGCTGCATTATTTAAGGATCCTGCTGCGGTATTTCAGTACTCTGCTGCATTATTTAAGGACTTTGCTGCATTATTTAGGGACTTTATTGCATTATTTAAAGACTTTGCTGCATTATGTAAGGAATTTGCTGCATTATTTAAGGACTTGGCTGGATTATTTAAGGACTGTGCTGCATTATTTAATGACTTTGCTGCATTATTTAAGGACTCTGCTGCATTATTTAAGGACTTTGTTGCATTATTTAAGGACTCTCCTGCATTATTTAAGGACTTTGTTGCATTATTTAAGGACTCTGCTGCATTATTTAAGGACCCTGCTGCGGTATTTCAGAACTCTGCTGAATTATTTAAGGACTTTTCTGCATTATTTATGGACTTTATTGCATTATTTAAGGACTCTGCTGCATTATTTAAGGAATTTGCTGCATTATTTAAGGACTCTGCTGCATTATTTAATGACTTTGCTGCATTATTTAAGGACTCTGCTGCATTATTTAAGGACTTTGCTGCGGTATTTAAGGACTCTGCAGCATTATTTAATGACTTTGCTGCATTATTTAAGGACTTTGCTGCGGTATTTAAGGACTTTATTGCATTATTTAAGGACTGTTCTGCATTATTTAAGGACTTTGTTGCATTATTTAAGGACTCTGCTGCATTATATAAGGACTTTGCTGCATTATTTAAGGACTTTATTGCATTATTTAAGGACTGTTCTGCATTATTTAAGGACTTTGTTGCATTATTTAAGGACTCTGCTGCATTATTTAAGGAATTTGCTGCATTATTTAAGGACTCTGCTGCATTATTTAATGACTTGCTGCATTATTTAAGGACTCTGCTACGGTACTTAAGGACTCTGCTGCATTATTTAAGTACTTTGTTGCATTATTTAAGGACTCTGCTGCATTATTTAAGGACTTTGCTGCATTATTTAAGGACTCTGCTGCATTATTTAAGGACTTTGCTGCATTATTTAAGGACTCTGCTGCATTATTTAAGGACTTTGCTGCATTATTTAAGGACTCTGCTGCATTACTTAAGGACTTTGCTGCATTATTTAAGGACTTTCTTGCATTATTTAAGGACTCTGCTGCATTATTTAAGGACTTTGTTGCATTATTTAAGGACTCTGCTGCATTATTTAAGGACCCTGCTACGGTATTTCAGTAATCTACTGCATTATTTAAGGACTTTGTTGCATTATTTAAGGACTCTGCTGCATTATTTAAGGACCCTGCTGCGGTATTTCAGTACTCTGCTGCATTATTTAAGGACTCTGCTGCATTATTTATGGACTTTATTGTATTATTTAAAGACTTTGCTGAATTATTTAAGGAATTTGCTGCATTATTTAAGGACTTGGCTGGATTATTTAAGGACTCTGCTGCATTATTTAAGGACTTTGCTGCATTATTTAAGGACTCTGCTGCATTATTTAAGGACTTTGTTGCATTATTTAAGGACTCTGCTGCATTATTTAATTACTTTGTTGCATTATTTAAGGACTCTGCTGCATTATTTAAGGACCCTGCTGCGGTATTTCAGTATACTCTGCTGAATTATTTAAGGACTTTGCTGCATTATTTATGGACTTTATTGCATTATTTAAGGACTCTGCTGCATTATTTAAGGAATTTGCTGCATTATTTAGGTACTCTGCTGCATTATTTAAGGACTTTGCTGCGGTATTTAAGGACTTTGTTGCATTATTTAAGGACTCTGCTGCATTATTTAAGGACTTTGTTGCATTATTTAAGGACTCTGCTACGGTACTTAAGGACTCTGCTGCATTATTTAAGTACTTTGTTACATTATTTAAGGACTCTCCTGCATTATTTAAGGACTTTGCTGCATTATTTAAGGACTCTGCTGCATTATTTAAGTACTTTGTTGCATTATTTAAGGACTCTGCTGCATTATTTAAGGACTTTGCTGCATTATTTAAGGACTCTGCTGCATTATTTAAGGACTTTGCTGCATTATTTAAGGACTTTGCTGCATTATTTAAGGACTCTGCTGCATTATTTAAGGACTTTGTTGCATTATTTAAGGACTCTGCTGCATTATTTAAGGACCCTGCTGCGGTATTTCAGTACTCTGCTGCATTATTTAAGGACTTTGCTGCATTATTTTTGGACTTTATTGCATTATTTAAAGACTTTGCTGCATTATTTAAGGAATTTGCTGCATTATTTAAGGACTTGGCTGGATTATTTAAGGACTGTGCTGCATTATTTAGGGACTTTGCTGCATTATTTAAGGACTCTGCTGCATTATTTAAGGACTTTGTTGCATTATTTAAGGACTCTGCTGCATTATTTAAGGACTTTGTTGCATTATTTAAGGACTCTGCTGCATTATTTAAGGACCCTGCTGCGGTATTTCAGTACTCTGCTGAATTATTTAAGGACTTTGCTGCATTATTTATGGACTTTATTGCATTATTTAAGGACTTTGCTGCGGTATTTAAGGACTCTGCAGCATTATTTAATGACTTTGCTGCATTATTTAAGGACTTTGCTGCGGTATTTAAGGACTTTATTGCATTATTTAAGGACTGTTCTGCATTATTTAAGGACTTTGTTGCATTATTTAAGGACTCTGCTGCATTATATAAGGACTTTGCTGCATTATTTAAGGACTTTATTGCATTATTTAAGGACTGTTCTGCATTATTTAAGGACTTTGTTGCATTATTTAAGGACTCTGCTGCATTATTTAAGGAATTTGCTGCATTATTTAAGGACTCTGCTGCATTATTTAATGACTTGCTGCATTATTTAAGGACTCTGCTACGGTACTTAAGGACTCTGCTGCATTATTTAAGTACTTTGTTGCATTATTTAAGGACTCTGCTGCATTATTTAAGGACTTTGCTGCATTATTTAAGGACTCTGCTGCATTATTTAAGGACTTTGCTGCATTATTTAAGGACTCTGCTGCATTATTTAAGGACTTTGCTGCATTATTTAAGGACTCTGCTGCATTACTTAAGGACTTTGCTGCATTATTTAAGGACTTTCTTGCATTATTTAAGGACTCTGCTGCATTATTTAAGGACTTTGTTGCATTATTTAAGGACTCTGCTGCATTATTTAAGGACCCTGCTACGGTATTTCAGTAATCTACTGCATTATTTAAGGACTTTGTTGCATTATTTAAGGACTCTGCTGCATTATTTAAGGACCCTGCTGCGGTATTTCAGTACTCTGCTGCATTATTTAAGGACTCTGCTGCATTATTTATGGACTTTATTGTATTATTTAAAGACTTTGCTGAATTATTTAAGGAATTTGCTGCATTATTTAAGGACTTGGCTGGATTATTTAAGGACTCTGCTGCATTATTTAAGGACTTTGCTGCATTATTTAAGGACTCTGCTGCATTATTTAAGGACTTTGTTGCATTATTTAAGGACTCTGCTGCATTATTTAATTACTTTGTTGCATTATTTAAGGACTCTGCTGCATTATTTAAGGACCCTGCTGCGGTATTTCAGTATACTCTGCTGAATTATTTAAGGACTTTGCTGCATTATTTATGGACTTTATTGCATTATTTAAGGACTCTGCTGCATTATTTAAGGAATTTGCTGCATTATTTAGGTACTCTGCTGCATTATTTAAGGACTTTGCTGCGGTATTTAAGGACTTTGTTGCATTATTTAAGGACTCTGCTGCATTATTTAAGGACTTTGTTGCATTATTTAAGGACTCTGCTACGGTACTTAAGGACTCTGCTGCATTATTTAAGTACTTTGTTACATTATTTAAGGACTCTCCTGCATTATTTAAGGACTTTGCTGCATTATTTAAGGACTCTGCTGCATTATTTAAGTACTTTGTTGCATTATTTAAGGACTCTGCTGCATTATTTAAGGACTTTGCTGCATTATTTAAGGACTCTGCTGCATTATTTAAGGACTTTGCTGCATTATTTAAGGACTTTGCTGCATTATTTAAGGACTCTGCTGCATTATTTAAGGACTTTGTTGCATTATTTAAGGACTCTGCTGCATTATTTAAGGACCCTGCTGCGGTATTTCAGTACTCTGCTGCATTATTTAAGGACTTTGCTGCATTATTTTTGGACTTTATTGCATTATTTAAAGACTTTGCTGCATTATTTAAGGAATTTGCTGCATTATTTAAGGACTTGGCTGGATTATTTAAGGACTGTGCTGCATTATTTAGGGACTTTGCTGCATTATTTAAGGACTCTGCTGCATTATTTAAGGACTTTGTTGCATTATTTAAGGACTCTGCTGCATTATTTAAGGACTTTGTTGCATTATTTAAGGACTCTGCTGCATTATTTAAGGACCCTGCTGCGGTATTTCAGTACTCTGCTGAATTATTTAAGGACTTTGCTGCATTATTTATGGACTTTATTGCATTATTTAAGGACTCTGCTGCATTAGTTAAGGAATTTGCTGCATTATTTAAGGACTCTGCTGCATTATTTAATTACTTTGCTGCATTATTTAAGGACTCTGCTGCATTATTTAAGGACTTTGCTGCGGTATTTAAGGACTCTGCAGCATTATTTAATGACTTTGCTGCTTTATTTAAGGACTCTGCTGCATTATTTAAGGACTTTGCTGCATTATTTAAGGACTCTGATACGGTACTTAAGGACTCTGCTGCATTATTTAAGTACTTTGTTGCATTATTTAAGGACTCTGCTGCATTATTTAAGGAATTTGTTGCATTATTTAAGGACTCTTCTGCATTATTTAAGGAGTTTGTTGCATTATTTAAGGACTTTGCTGCATTATTTAAGGACTCTGCTGCATTATTTAAGGACTTTGCTGCATTATTTAAGGACTCTGCTGCATTATTTAAGGACTTTGTTGCATTATGTAAGGACTCTGCTGCATTATTTAAGGACTTTGTTGCATTATTTAAGGACTCTGCTGCATTATTTAAGGAATTTGCTTCATTATTTAAGGACTCTTCTGCATTATTTAAGGAGTTTGTTGCATTATTTAAGGACTTTGCTGCATTATTTAAGGACTTTGCTGCATTATTTAAGGACTCTGCTGCATTATTTAAGGACTTTGCTGCATTATTTAAGGACTCTGCTGCATTATTTAAGGACTTGGCTGGATTATTTAAGGACTTTGCTGCATTATTTAAGGACTTTATTGCATTATTTAAGGACTCTTCTGCATTATTTAAGGACTTTGCTGCATTATTTAAGGACTCTGCTGCATTATTTAAGGACTTTGTTACATTATTTAAGGACTCTGCTGCATTATTTAAGGACTTTGCTGCATTATTTAAGGACTGTGTTGCATTATTTAAGGACTCTGTTGCATTATTTAAGGACTTTGTTAGATTAATTAAGGACTCTGCTGCATTATTTAAGGACTCTGCTGCATTATTTAAGGACCCTGCTGCGGTATTTCAGTACTCTGCTGCATTATTTAAGGACTTTGCTGCATTATTTATGGACTTTATTGCATTATTTAAAGACTTTGCTGCATTATTTAAGGAATTTGCTGCATTATTTAAGGACTTGGCTGGATTATTTAAGGACTGTGCTGCATTATTTAAGGACTTTGCTGCATTATTTAAGGACTCTGCTGCATTATTTAAGGACTTTGTTGCATTATTTAAGGACTCTGCTGCATTGTTTAAGGACTTTGCTGCATTATTTAAGGACTTTGTTGCATTATTTAAGGACTCTGCTGCATTATTTAAGGACTTTGTTGCATTATTTAAGGACTCTGCTGCATTATTTAAGGACCCTGCTGCGGTATTTCAGTAATCTACTGCATTATTTAAGGACTTTGTTGCATTATTTAAGGACTCTGCTGCATTATTTAAGGACTTTGCTGCATTATTTAAGGACTCTGCTGCATTATTTAAGGACTTTGTTGCATTATTTAAGGACTCTGCTGCATTATTTAATTACTTTGTTGCATTATTTAAGGACTCTGCTGCATTATTTAAGGACCCTGCTGCGGTATTTCAGTATACTCTGCTGAATTATTTAAGGACTTTGCTGCATTATTTATGGACTTTATTGCATTATTTAAGGACTCTGCTGCATTATTTAAGGAATTTGCTGCATTATTTAGGTACTCTGCTGCATTATTTAAGGACTTTGCTGCGGTATTTAAGGACTTTGTTGCATTATTTAAGGACTCTGCTGCATTATTTAAGGACTTTGTTGCATTATTTAAGGACTCTGCTACGGTACTTAAGGACTCTGCTGCATTATTTAAGTACTTTGTTACATTATTTAAGGACTCTCCTGCATTATTTAAGGACTTTGCTGCATTATTTAAGGACTCTGCTGCATTATTTAAGTACTTTGTTGCATTATTTAAGGACTCTGCTGCATTATTTAAGGACTTTGCTGCATTATTTAAGGACTCTGCTGCATTATTTAAGGACTTTGCTGCATTATTTAAGGACTTTGCTGCATTATTTAAGGACTCTGCTGCATTATTTAAGGACTTTGTTGCATTATTTAAGGACTCTGCTGCATTATTTAAGGACCCTGCTGCGGTATTTCAGTACTCTGCTGCATTATTTAAGGACTTTGCTGCATTATTTTTGGACTTTATTGCATTATTTAAAGACTTTGCTGCATTATTTAAGGAATTTGCTGCATTATTTAAGGACTTGGCTGGATTATTTAAGGACTGTGCTGCATTATTTAGGGACTTTGCTGCATTATTTAAGGACTCTGCTGCATTATTTAAGGACTTTGTTGCATTATTTAAGGACTCTGCTGCATTATTTAAGGACTTTGTTGCATTATTTAAGGACTCTGCTGCATTATTTAAGGACCCTGCTGCGGTATTTCAGTACTCTGCTGAATTATTTAAGGACTTTGCTGCATTATTTATGGACTTTATTGCATTATTTAAGGACTCTGCTGCATTAGTTAAGGAATTTGCTGCATTATTTAAGGACTCTGCTGCATTATTTAATTACTTTGCTGCATTATTTAAGGACTCTGCTGCATTATTTAAGGACTTTGCTGCGGTATTTAAGGACTCTGCAGCATTATTTAATGACTTTGCTGCTTTATTTAAGGACTCTGCTGCATTATTTAAGGACTTTGCTGCATTATTTAAGGACTCTGATACGGTACTTAAGGACTCTGCTGCATTATTTAAGTACTTTGTTGCATTATTTAAGGACTCTGCTGCATTATTTAAGGAATTTGTTGCATTATTTAAGGACTCTTCTGCATTATTTAAGGAGTTTGTTGCATTATTTAAGGACTTTGCTGCATTATTTAAGGACTCTGCTGCATTATTTAAGGACTTTGCTGCATTATTTAAGGACTCTGCTGCATTATTTAAGGACTTTGTTGCATTATGTAAGGACTCTGCTGCATTATTTAAGGACTTTGTTGCATTATTTAAGGACTCTGCTGCATTATTTAAGGAATTTGCTTCATTATTTAAGGACTCTTCTGCATTATTTAAGGAGTTTGTTGCATTATTTAAGGACTTTGCTGCATTATTTAAGGACTTTGCTGCATTATTTAAGGACTCTGCTGCATTATTTAAGGACTTTGCTGCATTATTTAAGGACTCTGCTGCATTATTTAAGGACTTGGCTGGATTATTTAAGGACTTTGCTGCATTATTTAAGGACTTTATTGCATTATTTAAGGACTCTTCTGCATTATTTAAGGACTTTGCTGCATTATTTAAGGACTCTGCTGCATTATTTAAGGACTTTGTTACATTATTTAAGGACTCTGCTGCATTATTTAAGGACTTTGCTGCATTATTTAAGGACTGTGTTGCATTATTTAAGGACTCTGTTGCATTATTTAAGGACTTTGTTAGATTAATTAAGGACTCTGCTGCATTATTTAAGGACTCTGCTGCATTATTTAAGGACCCTGCTGCGGTATTTCAGTACTCTGCTGCATTATTTAAGGACTTTGCTGCATTATTTATGGACTTTATTGCATTATTTAAAGACTTTGCTGCATTATTTAAGGAATTTGCTGCATTATTTAAGGACTTGGCTGGATTATTTAAGGACTGTGCTGCATTATTTAAGGACTTTGCTGCATTATTTAAGGACTCTGCTGCATTATTTAAGGACTTTGTTGCATTATTTAAGGACTCTGCTGCATTGTTTAAGGACTTTGCTGCATTATTTAAGGACTTTGTTGCATTATTTAAGGACTCTGCTGCATTATTTAAGGACTTTGTTGCATTATTTAAGGACTCTGCTGCATTATTTAAGGACCCTGCTGCGGTATTTCAGTAATCTACTGCATTATTTAAGGACTTTGTTGCATTATTTAAGGACTCTGCTGCATTATTTAAGGACTTTGCTGCATTATTTAAGGACTCTGCTGCATTATTTAAGGACTTTGTTGCATTATTTAAGGACTCTGCTGCATTATTTAATTACTTTGTTGCATTATTTAAGGACTCTGCTGCATTATTTAAGGACCCTGCTGCGGTATTTCAGTATACTCTGCTGAATTATTTAAGGACTTTGCTGCATTATTTATGGACTTTATTGCATTATTTAAGGACTCTGCTGCATTATTTAAGGAATTTGCTGCATTATTTAGGTACTCTGCTGCATTATTTAAGGACTTTGCTGCGGTATTTAAGGACTTTATTGCATTATTTAAGGACTGTTCTGCATTATTTAAGGACTTTGTTGCATTATTTAAGGACTCTGCTACGGTACTTAAGGACTCTGCTGCATTATTTAAGTACTTTGTTGCATTATTTAAGGACTCTGCTGCATTATTTAAGGACCCTTCTGCCGTATTTCAGTACTCTGCTGCATTATTTAAGGACTTTGCTGCATTATTTTTGGACTTTATTGCATTATTTAAAGACTTTGCTGCATTATTTAAGGAATTTGCTGCATTATTTAAGGACTTGGCTGGATTATTTAAGGACTTTGCTGCATTATTTAAGGACTCTGCTGCATTATTTAAGGACTTTGTTGCATTATTTAAGGACTCTGCTGCATTATTTAAGGACTTTGTTGCATTATTTAAGGACCCTGCTGCATTATTTAAGGACCCTGCTGCGGTATTTCAGTACTCTGCTGAATTATTTAAGGACTTTGCTGCATTATTTATGGACTTTATTGCATTATTTAAGGACTCTGCTGCATTAGTTAAGGAATTTGCTGCATTATTTAAGGACTCTGCTGCATTATTTAATGACTTTGCTGCATTATTTAAGGACTCTGCTGCATTATTTAAGGACTTTGCTGCGGTATTTAAGGACTCTGCAGCATTATTTAATGACTTTGCTGCTTTATTTAAGGACTCTGCTGCATTATTTAAGGACTCTGCTGCATTATTTAAGGACTCTGATACGGTACTTAAGGACTCTGCTGCATTATTTAAGTACTTTGTTGCATTATTTAAGGACTCTGCTGCATTATTTAAGGAATTTGTTGCATTATTTAAGGACTCTTCTGCATTATTTAAGGAGTTTGTTGCATTATTTAAGGACTTTGCTGCATTATTTAAGGACTCTGCTGCATTATTTAAGGACTTTGCTGCATTATTTAAGGACTCTGCTGCATTATTTAATGACTTTGCTGCATTATTTAAGGACTCTGCTGCATTATTTAAGGACTTTGCTGCGGTATTTAAGGACTCTGCAGCATTATTTGATGACTTTGCTGCTTTATTTAAGGACTCTGCTGCATTATTTAAGGACTTTGCTGCATTATTTAAGGACTCTGATACGGTACTTAAGGACTCTGCTGCATTATTTAAGTACGTTGTTGCATTATTTAAGGACTCTGCTGCATTATTTAAGGACTTTGTTGCATTATTTAAGGACTCTTCTGCATTATTTAAGGACTTTGCTGCATTATTTAAGGACTTTGCCGCATTATTTAAGGACTCTGCTGCATTGTTTAAGGACTTTGCTGCATTATATAAGGACTTTGTTGCATTATTTAAGGACTCTGCTGCATTATTTAAGGACTTTGTTGCATTATTTAAGGACTCTGCTGCATTATTTAAGGACCCTGCTGCGGTATTTCAGTAATCTACTGCATTATTTAAGGACTTTGTTGCATTATTTAAGGACTCTGCTGCATTATTTAAGGACTTTGTTGCATTATTTAAGGACTCTGCTGCATTATTTAAGGATCCTGCTGCGGTATTTCAGTACTCTGCTGCATTATTTAAGGACTTTGCTGCATTATTTAGGGACTTTATTGCATTATTTAAAGACTTTGCTGCATTATGTAAGGAATTTGCTGCATTATTTAAGGACTTGGCTGGATTATTTAAGGACTGTGCTGCATTATTTAATGACTTTGCTGCATTATTTAAGGACTCTGCTGCATTATTTAAGGACTTTGTTGCATTATTTAAGGACTCTCCTGCATTATTTAAGGACTTTGTTGCATTATTTAAGGACTCTGCTGCATTATTTAAGGACCCTGCTGCGGTATTTCAGAACTCTGCTGAATTATTTAAGGACTTTTCTGCATTATTTATGGACTTTATTGCATTATTTAAGGACTCTGCTGCATTATTTAAGGAATTTGCTGCATTATTTAAGGACTCTGCTGCATTATTTAATGACT
The DNA here is from genome assembly GCF_046119375.1 of Phyllobates terribilis. NCBI lineage: Eukaryota > Metazoa > Chordata > Amphibia > Anura > Dendrobatidae > Phyllobates > Phyllobates terribilis. Next base: position 789,785 of record NW_027363436.1, read on the forward strand.
TTGCTGCATTATTTAAGGACTCTGCTGCATTATTTAAGGACTTTGCTGCGGTATTTAAGGACTCTGCAGCATTATTTAATGACTTTGCTGCATTATTTAAGGACTTTGCTGCGGTATTTAAGGACTTTATTGCATTATTTAAGGACTGTTCTGCATTATTTAAGGACTTTGTTGCATTATTTAAGGACTCTGCTGCATTATATAAGGACTTTGCTGCATTATTTAAGGACTTTATTGCATTATTTAAGGACTGTTCTGCATTATTTAAGGACTTTGTTGCATTATTTAAGGACTCTGCTGCATTATTTAAGGAATTTGCTGCATTATTTAAGGACTCTGCTGCATTATTTAATGACTTGCTGCATTATTTAAGGACTCTGCTACGGTACTTAAGGACTCTGCTGCATTATTTAAGTACTTTGTTGCATTATTTAAGGACTCTGCTGCATTATTTAAGGACTTTGCTGCATTATTTAAGGACTCTGCTGCATTATTTAAGGACTTTGCTGCATTATTTAAGGACTCTGCTGCATTATTTAAGGACTTTGCTGCATTATTTAAGGACTCTGCTGCATTACTTAAGGACTTTGCTGCATTATTTAAGGACTTTCTTGCATTATTTAAGGACTCTGCTGCATTATTTAAGGACTTTGTTGCATTATTTAAGGACTCTGCTGCATTATTTAAGGACCCTGCTACGGTATTTCAGTAATCTACTGCATTATTTAAGGACTTTGTTGCATTATTTAAGGACTCTGCTGCATTATTTAAGGACCCTGCTGCGGTATTTCAGTACTCTGCTGCATTATTTAAGGACTCTGCTGCATTATTTATGGACTTTATTGTATTATTTAAAGACTTTGCTGAATTATTTAAGGAATTTGCTGCATTATTTAAGGACTTGGCTGGATTATTTAAGGACTCTGCTGCATTATTTAAGGACTTTGCTGCATTATTTAAGGACTCTGCTGCATTATTTAAGGACTTTGTTGCATTATTTAAGGACTCTGCTGCAATATTTAATTACTTTGTTGCATTATTTAAGGACTCTGCTGCATTATTTAAGGACCCTGCTGCGGTATTTCAGTATACTCTGCTGAATTATTTAAGGACTTTGCTGCATTATTTATGGACTTTATTGCATTATTTAAGGACTCTGCTGCATTATTTAAGGAATTTGCTGCATTATTTAGGTACTCTGCTGCATTATTTAAGGACTTTGCTGCGGTATTTAAGGACTTTGTTGCATTATTTAAGGACTCTGCTGCATTATTTAAGGACTTTGTTGCATTATTTAAGGACTCTGCTACGGTACTTAAGGACTCTGCTGCATTATTTAAGTACTTTGTTGCATTATTTAAGGACTCTGCTGCATTATTTAAGGACTTTGCTGCATTATTTAAGGACTCTGCTGCATTATTTAAGTACTTTGTTGCATTATTTAAGGACTCTGCTGCATTATTTAAGGACTTTGCTGCATTATTTAAGGACTCTGCTGCATTATTTAAGGACTTTGCTGCATTATTTAAGGACTTTGCTGCATTATTTAAGGACTCTGCTGCATTATTTAAGGACTTTGTTGCATTATTTAAGGACTCTGCTGCATTATTTAAGGACCCTGCTGCGGTATTTCAGTACTCTGCTGCATTATTTAAGGACTTTGCTGCATTATTTTTGGACTTTATTGCATTATTTAAAGACTTTGCTGCATTATTTAAGGAATTTGCTGCATTATTTAAGGACTTGGCTGGATTATTTAAGGACTGTGCTGCATTATTTAGGGACTTTGCTGCATTATTTAAGGACTCTGCTGCATTATTTAAGGACTTTGTTGCATTATTTAAGGACTCTGCTGCATTATTTAAGGACTTTGTTGCATTATTTAAGGACTCTGCTGCATTATTTAAGGACCCTGCTGCGGTATTTCAGTACTCTGCTGAATTATTTAAGGACTTTGCTGCATTATTTATGGACTTTATTGCATTATTTAAGGACTCTGCTGCATTAGTTAAGGAATTTGCTGCATTATTTAAGGACTCTGCTGCATTATTTAATTACTTTGCTGCATTATTTAAGGACTCTGCTGCATTATTTAAGGACTTTGCTGCGGTATTTAAGGACTCTGCAGCATTATTTAATGACTTTGCTGCTTTATTTAAGGACTCTGCTGCATTATTTAAGGACTTTGCTGCATTATTTAAGGACTCTGATACGGTACTTAAGGACTCTGCTGTATTATTTAAGTACTTTGTTGCATTATTTAAGGACTCTGCTGCATTATTTAAGGAATTTGTTGCATTATTTAAGGACTCTTCTGCATTATTTAAGGAGTTTGTTGCATTATTTAAGGACTTTGCTGCATTATTTAAGGACTCTGCTGCATTATTTAAGGACTTTGCTGCATTATTTAAGGACTCTGCTGCATTATTTAAGGACTTTGTTGCATTATGTAAGGACTCTGCTGCATTATTTAAGGACTTTGTTGCATTATTTAAGGACTCTGCTGCATTATTTAAGGAATTTGCTTCATTATTTAAGGACTCTTCTGCATTATTTAAGGAGTTTGTTGCATTATTTAAGGACTTTGCTGCATTATTTAAGGACTTTGCTGCATTATTTAAGGACTCTGCTGCATTATTTAAGGACTTTGCTGCATTATTTAAGGACTCTGCTGCATTATTTAAGGACTTGGCTGGATTATTTAAGGACTTTGCTGCATTATTTAAGGACTTTATTGCATTATTTAAGGACTCTTCTGCATTATTTAAGGACTTTGCTGCATTATTTAAGGACTCTGCTGCATTATTTAAGGACTTTGTTACATTATTTAAGGACTCTGCTGCATTATTTAAGGACTTTGCTGCATTATTTAAGGACTGTGTTGCATTATTTAAGGACTCTGCTGCATTATTTAAGGACTTTGTTAGATTAATTAAGGACTCTGCTGCATTATTTAAGGACTCTGCTGCATTATTTAAGGACCCTGCTGCGGTATTTCAGTACTCTGCTGCATTATTTAAGGACTTTGCTGCATTATTTATGGACTTTATTGCATTATTTAAAGACTTTGCTGCATTATTTAAGGAATTTGCTGCATTATTTAAGGACTTGGCTGGATTATTTAAGGACTGTGCTGCATTATTTAAGGACTTTGCTGCATTATTTAAGGACTCTGCTGCATTATTTAAGGACTTTGTTGCATTATTTAAGGACTCTGCTGCATTGTTTAAGGACTTTGCTGCATTATTTAAGGACTTTGTTGCATTATTTAAGGACTCTGCTGCATTATTTAAGGACTTTGTTGCATTATTTAAGGACTCTGCTGCATTATTTAAGGACCCTGCTGCGGTATTTCAGTAATCTACTGCATTATTTAAGGACTTTGTTGCATTATTTAAGGACTCTGCTGCATTATTTAAGGAATTTGCTTCATTATTTAAGGACTCTGCTGCATTATTTAAGGACTTTGTTGCGTTATTTAAGGACTCTGCTGCATTATTTAAGGACTTTGTTGCATTATTTAAGGACTGTTCTGCATTATTTAAGGACTTTGTTGCATTATTTAAGGACTCTGCTGCATTATTTAAGGAATTTGATGCATTATTTAAGGACTCTGCTGCATTATTTAATGACTTGCTGCATTATTTAAGGACTCTGCTACGGTACTTAAGGACTCTGCTGCATTATTTAAGTACTTTGTTGCATTATTTAAGGACTCTGCTGCATTATTTAAGGACTTTGCTGCATTATTTAAGGACTCTGCTGCATTATTTAAGGACTTTGCTGCATTATTTAAGGACTCTGCTGCATTATTTAAGGACTTTGCCGCATTATTTAAGGACTTTCTTGCATTATTTAAGGACTCTGCTGCATTATTTAAGGAATTTGCTGCATTATTTAAGGACTCTGCTGCATTATTTAAGGACTTTGTTGCATTATTTAAGGACTCTGCTGCATTATTTAAGGACTTTGTTGCATTATTTAAGGACTCTGCTGCATTATTTAAGGACCCTGCTACGGTATTTCAGTAATCTACTGCATTATTTAAGGACTTTGTTGCATTATTTAAGGACTCTGCTGCATTATTTAAGGAACCTGCTGCGGTTTTTCATTACTCTGCTGCATTATTTAAGGACTCTGCTGCATTATTTATGGACTTTATTGTATTATTTAAAGACTTTGCTGAATTATTTAAGGAATTTGCTGCATTATTTAAGGACTTGGCTGGATAATTTAAGGACTCTGCTGCATTATTTAAGGACTTTGCTGCATTATTTAAGGACTCTGCTGCATTATTTAAGGACTTTGTTGCATTATTTAAGGACTCTGCTGCATTATTTAAGGAATTTGCTGCATTATTTAGGTACTCTGCTGCATTATTTAAGGACTTTGCTGCGGTATTTAAGGACTTTATTGCATTATTTAAGGACTGTTCTGCATTATTTAAGGACTTTGTTGCATTATTTAAGGACTCTGCTACGGTACTTAAGGACTCTGCTGCATTATTTAAGTACTTTGTTGCATTATTTAAGGACTCTGCTGCATTATTTAAGGACTTTGCTGCATTATTTAAGGACTCTGCTGCATTATTTAAGGACTCTGCTGCATTATTTAAGGACTTTGTTGCATTATTTAAGGACTCTGCTGCATTATTTAAGTACTTTGTTGCATTATTTAAGGACTCTGCTGCATTATTTAAGGACTTTGCTGCATTATTTAAGGACTCTGCTGCATTATTTAAGGACTTTGCTGCATTATTTAAGGACTCTGCTGCATTATTTAAGGACTTTGCTGCATTATTTAAGGACTCTGCTGCATTATTTAAGGACTTTGTTGCATTATTTAAGGACTCTGCTGCATTATTTAAGGACCCTGCTGCGGTATTTCAGTACTCTGCTGCATTATTTAAGGACTTTGCTGCATTATTTATGGACTTTATTGCATTATTTAAAGACTTTGCTGCATTATTTAAGGAATTTGCTGCATTATTTAAGGACTTGGCTGGATTATTTAAGGACTGTGCTGCATTATTTAAGGACTTTGCTGCATTATTTAAGGACTCTGCTGCATTATTTAAGGACTTTGTTGCATTATTTAAAGACTCTGCTGCATTATTTAAGGACCTTGTTGCATTATTTAAGGACTCTGCTGCATTATTTAAGGACCCTGCTGCGGTATTTCAGTACTCTGCTGCATTATTTAAGGACTTTGCTGCATTATTTTTGGACTTTATTGCATTATTTAAAGACTTTGCTGCATTATTTAAGGAATTTGCTGCATTATTTAAGGACTTTGCTGGATTATTTAAGGACTTTGCTGCATTATTTAAGGACTTTATTGCATTATTTAAGGACTCTGCTGCATTATTTAAGGACTTTGTTGCATTATCTAAGGACTCGGCAGCATTATTTAATGACTTTGCTGCATTATTTAAGGACTTTGCTGCGGTATTTAAGGACTTTATTGCATTATTTAAGGACTGTTCTGCATTATTTAAGGACTTTGTTGCATTATTTAAGGACTCTGCTACAGTACTTAAGGACTCTGCTGCATTATTTAAGTACTTTGTTGCATTATTTAAGGACTCTGCTGCATTATTTAAGGACTTTGCTGCATTATTTAAGGACTCTGCTGCATTATTTAAGGACTTTGCTGCATTATTTAAGGACTCTGCTGCATTATTTAAGGACTTTGCTGCATTATTTAAGGACTCTGATATGGTACTTAAGAACTCTGCTGCATTATTTAAGTACTTTGTTGCATTATTTAAGGACTTTGCTGCATTATTTAAGGACTCTGCTGCATTATTTAAGGACTTGGCTGGATTATTTAAGGACTTTGCTGCATTATTTAAGGACTTTATTGCATTATTTAAGGACTCTTCTGCATTATTTAAGGACTTTGCTGCATTATTTAAGGACTCTGCTGCATTATTTAAGGACTTTGTTACATTATTTAAGGACTCTGCTGCATTATTTAAGGACTTTGCTGCATTATTTAAGGACTGTGTTGCATTATTTAAGGACTCTGCTGCATTATTTAAGGACTTTGTTAGATTAATTAAGGACTCTGCTGCATTATTTAAGGACTCTGCTGCATTATTTAAGGACCCTGCTGCGGTATTTCAGTACTCTGCTGCATTATTTAAGGACTTTGCTGCATTATTTATGGACTTTATTGCATTATTTAAAGACTTTGCTGCATTATTTAAGGAATTTGCTGCATTATTTAAGGACTTGGCTGGATTATTTAAGGACTGTGCTGCATTATTTAAGGACTTTGCTGCATTATTTAAGGACTCTGCTGCATTATTTAAGGACTTTGTTGCATTATTTAAGGACTCTGCTGCATTGTTTAAGGACTTTGCTGCATTATTTAAGGACTTTGTTGCATTATTTAAGGACTCTGCTGCATTATTTAAGGACTTTGTTGCATTATTTAAGGACTCTGCTGCATTATTTAAGGACCCTGCTGCGGTATTTCAGTAATCTACTGCATTATTTAAGGACTTTGTTGCATTATTTAAGGACTCTGCTGCATTATTTAAGGACTTTGCTGCATTATTTAAGGACTCTGCTGCATTATTTAAGGACTTTGTTGCATTATTTAAGGACTCTGCTGCATTATTTAATTACTTTGTTGCATTATTTAAGGACTCTGCTGCATTATTTAAGGACCCTGCTGCGGTATTTCAGTATACTCTGCTGAATTATTTAAGGACTTTGCTGCATTATTTATGGACTTTATTGCATTATTTAAGGACTCTGCTGCATTATTTAAGGAATTTGCTGCATTATTTAGGTACTCTGCTGCATTATTTAAGGACTTTGCTGCGGTATTTAAGGACTTTATTGCATTATTTAAGGACTGTTCTGCATTATTTAAGGACTTTGTTGCATTATTTAAGGACTCTGCTACGGTACTTAAGGACTCTGCTGCATTATTTAAGTACTTTGTTGCATTATTTAAGGACTCTGCTGCATTATTTAAGGACCCTTCTGCCGTATTTCAGTACTCTGCTGCATTATTTAAGGACTTTGCTGCATTATTTTTGGACTTTATTGCATTATTTAAAGACTTTGCTGCATTATTTAAGGAATTTGCTGCATTATTTAAGGACTTGGCTGGATTATTTAAGGACTTTGCTGCATTATTTAAGGACTCTGCTGCATTATTTAAGGACTTTGTTGCATTATTTAAGGACTCTGCTGCATTATTTAAGGACTTTGTTGCATTATTTAAGGACCCTGCTGCATTATTTAAGGACCCTGCTGCGGTATTTCAGTACTCTGCTGAATTACTTAAGGACTTTGCTGCATTATTTATGGACTTTATTGCATTATTTAAGGACTCTGCTGCATTAGTTAAGGAATTTGCTGCATTATTTAAGGACTCTGCTGCATTATTTAATGACTTTGCTGCATTATTTAAGGACTCTGCTGCATTATTTAAGGACTTTGCTGCGGTATTTAAGGACTCTGCAGCATTATTTAATGACTTTGCTGCTTTATTTAAGGACTCTGCTGCATTATTTAAGGACTCTGCTGCATTATTTAAGGACTCTGATACGGTACTTAAGGACTCTGCTGCATTATTTAAGTACTTTGTTGCATTATTTAAGGACTCTGCTGCATTATTTAAGGAATTTGTTGCATTATTTAAGGACTCTTCTGCATTATTTAAGGAGTTTGTTGCATTATTTAAGGACTTTGCTGCATTATTTAAGGACTCTGCTGCATTATTTAAGGACTTTGCTGCATTATTTAAGGACTCTGCTGCATTATTTAATGACTTTGCTGCATTATTTAAGGACTCTGCTGCATTATTTAAGGACTTTGCTGCGGTATTTAAGGACTCTGCAGCATTATTTGATGACTTTGCTGCTTTATTTAAGGACTCTGCTGCATTATTTAAGGACTTTGCTGCATTATTTAAGGACTCTGCTGCATTATTTAAGGACCCTGCTGCGGTATTTCAGTAATCTACTGCATTATTTAAGGACTTTGTTGCATTATTTAAGGACTCTGCTGCATTATTTAAGGACTTTGTTGCATTATTTAAGGACTCTGCTGCATTGTTTAAGGACTTTGCTGCATTATTTAAGGACTTTGTTGCATTATTTAAGGACTCTGCTGCATTATTTAAGGACTTTGTTGCATTATTTAAGGACTCTGCTGCATTATTTAAGGACCCTGCTGCGGTATTTCAGTAATCTACTGCATTATTTAAGGACTTTGTTGCATTATTTAAGGACTCTGCTGCATTATTTAAGGAATTTGCTTCATTATTTAAGGACTCTGCTGCATTATTTAAGGACTTTGTTGCGTTATTTAAGGACTCTGCTGCATTATTTAAGGACTTTGTTGCATTATTTAAGGACTGTTCTGCATTATTTAAGGACTTTGTTGCATTATTTAAGGACTCTGCTGCATTATTTAAGGAATTTGATGCATTATTTAAGGACTCTGCTGCATTATTTAATGACTTGCTGCATTATTTAAGGACTCTGCTACGGTACTTAAGGACTCTGCTGCATTATTTAAGTACTTTGTTGCATTATTTAAGGACTCTGCTGCATTATTTAAGGACTTTGCTGCATTATTTAAGGACTCTGCTGCATTATTTAAGGACTTTGCTGCATTATTTAAGGACTCTGCTGCATTATTTAAGGACTTTGCCGCATTATTTAAGGACTTTCTTGCATTATTTAAGGACTCTGCTGCATTATTTAAGGAATTTGCTGCATTATTTAAGGACTCTGCTGCATTATTTAAGGACTTTGTTGCATTATTTAAGGACTCTGCTGCATTATTTAAGGACTTTGTTGCATTATTTAAGGACTCTGCTGCATTATTTAAGGACCCTGCTACGGTATTTCAGTAATCTACTGCATTATTTAAGGACTTTGTTGCATTATTTAAGGACTCTGCTGCATTATTTAAGGAACCTGCTGCGGTTTTTCATTACTCTGCTGCATTATTTAAGGACTCTGCTGCATTATTTATGGACTTTATTGTATTATTTAAAGACTTTGCTGAATTATTTAAGGAATTTGCTGCATTATTTAAGGACTTGGCTGGATAATTTAAGGACTCTGCTGCATTATTTAAGGACTTTGCTGCATTATTTAAGGACTCTGCTGCATTATTTAAGGACTTTGTTGCATTATTTAAGGACTCTGCTGCATTATTTAAGGAATTTGCTGCATTATTTAGGTACTCTGCTGCATTATTTAAGGACTTTGCTGCGGTATTTAAGGACTTTATTGCATTATTTAAGGACTGTTCTGCATTATTTAAGGACTTTGTTGCATTATTTAAGGACTCTGCTACGGTACTTAAGGACTCTGCTGCATTATTTAAGTACTTTGTTGCATTATTTAAGGACTCTGCTGCATTATTTAAGGACTTTGCTGCATTATTTAAGGACTCTGCTGCATTATTTAAGGACTCTGCTGCATTATTTAAGGACTTTGTTGCATTATTTAAGGACTCTGCTGCATTATTTAAGTACTTTGTTGCATTATTTAAGGACTCTGCTGCATTATTTAAGGACTTTGCTGCATTATTTAAGGACTCTGCTGCATTATTTAAGGACTTTGCTGCATTATTTAAGGACTCTGCTGCATTATTTAAGGACTTTGCTGCATTATTTAAGGACTCTGCTGCATTATTTAAGGACTTTGTTGCATTATTTAAGGACTCTGCTGCATTATTTAAGGACCCTGCTGCGGTATTTCAGTACTCTGCTGCATTATTTAAGGACTTTGCTGCATTATTTATGGACTTTATTGCATTATTTAAAGACTTTGCTGCATTATTTAAGGAATTTGCTGCATTATTTAAGGACTTGGCTGGATTATTTAAGGACTGTGCTGCATTATTTAAGGACTTTGCTGCATTATTTAAGGACTCTGCTGCATTATTTAAGGACTTTGTTGCATTATTTAAAGACTCTGCTGCATTATTTAAGGACCTTGTTGCATTATTTAAGGACTCTGCTGCATTATTTAAGGACCCTGCTGCGGTATTTCAGTACTCTGCTGCATTATTTAAGGACTTTGCTGCATTATTTTTGGACTTTATTGCATTATTTAAAGACTTTGCTGCATTATTTAAGGAATTTGCTGCATTATTTAAGGACTTTGCTGGATTATTTAAGGACTTTGCTGCATTATTTAAGGACTTTATTGCATTATTTAAGGACTCTGCTGCATTATTTAAGGACTTTGTTGCATTATCTAAGGACTCGGCAGCATTATTTAATGACTTTGCTGCATTATTTAAGGACTTTGCTGCGGTATTTAAGGACTTTATTGCATTATTTAAGGACTGTTCTGCATTATTTAAGGACTTTGTTGCATTATTTAAGGACTCTGCTACAGTACTTAAGGACTCTGCTGCATTATTTAAGTACTTTGTTGCATTATTTAAGGACTCTGCTGCATTATTTAAGGACTTTGCTGCATTATTTAAGGACTCTGCTGCATTATTTAAGGACTTTGCTGCATTATTTAAGGACTCTGCTGCATTATTTAAGGACTTTGCTGCATTATTTAAGGACTCTGATATGGTACTTAAGAACTCTGCTGCATTATTTAAGTACTTTGTTGCATTATTTAAGGACTTTGCTGCATTATTTAAGGACTCTGCTGCATTATTTAAGGACTTGGCTGGATTATTTAAGGACTTTGCTGCATTATTTAAGGACTTTATTGCATTATTTAAGGACTCTTCTGCATTATTTAAGGACTTTGCTGCATTATTTAAGGACTCTGCTGCATTATTTAAGGACTTTGTTACATTATTTAAGGACTCTGCTGCATTATTTAAGGACTTTGCTGCATTATTTAAGGACTGTGTTGCATTATTTAAGGACTCTGCTGCATTATTTAAGGACTTTGTTAGATTAATTAAGGACTCTGCTGCATTATTTAAGGACTCTGCTGCATTATTTAAGGACCCTGCTGCGGTATTTCAGTACTCTGCTGCATTATTTAAGGACTTTGCTGCATTATTTATGGACTTTATTGCATTATTTAAAGACTTTGCTGCATTATTTAAGGAATTTGCTGCATTATTTAAGGACTTGGCTGGATTATTTAAGGACTGTGCTGCATTATTTAAGGACTTTGCTGCATTATTTAAGGACTCTGCTGCATTATTTAAGGACTTTGTTGCATTATTTAAGGACTCTGCTGCATTGTTTAAGGACTTTGCTGCATTATTTAAGGACTTTGTTGCATTATTTAAGGACTCTGCTGCATTATTTAAGGACTTTGTTGCATTATTTAAGGACTCTGCTGCATTATTTAAGGACCCTGCTGCGGTATTTCAGTAATCTACTGCATTATTTAAGGACTTTGTTGCATTATTTAAGGACTCTGCTGCATTATTTAAGGACTTTGCTGCATTATTTAAGGACTCTGCTGCATTATTTAAGGACTTTGTTGCATTATTTAAGGACTCTGCTGCATTATTTAATTACTTTGTTGCATTATTTAAGGACTCTGCTGCATTATTTAAGGACCCTGCTGCGGTATTTCAGTATACTCTGCTGAATTATTTAAGGACTTTGCTGCATTATTTATGGACTTTATTGCATTATTTAAGGACTCTGCTGCATTATTTAAGGAATTTGCTGCATTATTTAGGTACTCTGCTGCATTATTTAAGGACTTTGCTGCGGTATTTAAGGACTTTATTGCATTATTTAAGGACTGTTCTGCATTATTTAAGGACTTTGTTGCATTATTTAAGGACTCTGCTACGGTACTTAAGGACTCTGCTGCATTATTTAAGTACTTTGTTGCATTATTTAAGGACTCTGCTGCATTATTTAAGGACCCTTCTGCCGTATTTCAGTACTCTGCTGCATTATTTAAGGACTTTGCTGCATTATTTTTGGACTTTATTGCATTATTTAAAGACTTTGCTGCATTATTTAAGGAATTTGCTGCATTATTTAAGGACTTGGCTGGATTATTTAAGGACTTTGCTGCATTATTTAAGGACTCTGCTGCATTATTTAAGGACTTTGTTGCATTATTTAAGGACTCTGCTGCATTATTTAAGGACTTTGTTGCATTATTTAAGGACCCTGCTGCATTATTTAAGGACCCTGCTGCGGTATTTCAGTACTCTGCTGAATTACTTAAGGACTTTGCTGCATTATTTATGGACTTTATTGCATTATTTAAGGACTCTGCTGCATTAGTTAAGGAATTTGCTGCATTATTTAAGGACTCTGCTGCATTATTTAATGACTTTGCTGCATTATTTAAGGACTCTGCTGCATTATTTAAGGACTTTGCTGCGGTATTTAAGGACTCTGCAGCATTATTTAATGACTTTGCTGCTTTATTTAAGGACTCTGCTGCATTATTTAAGGACTCTGCTGCATTATTTAAGGACTCTGATACGGTACTTAAGGACTCTGCTGCATTATTTAAGTACTTTGTTGCATTATTTAAGGACTCTGCTGCATTATTTAAGGAATTTGTTGCATTATTTAAGGACTCTTCTGCATTATTTAAGGAGTTTGTTGCATTATTTAAGGACTTTGCTGCATTATTTAAGGACTCTGCTGCATTATTTAAGGACTTTGCTGCATTATTTAAGGACTCTGCTGCATTATTTAATGACTTTGCTGCATTATTTAAGGACTCTGCTGCATTATTTAAGGACTTTGCTGCGGTATTTAAGGACTCTGCAGCATTATTTGATGACTTTGCTGCTTTATTTAAGGACTCTGCTGCATTATTTAAGGACTTTGCTGCATTATTTAAGGACTCTGCTGCATTATTTAAGGACCCTGCTGCGGTATTTCAGTAATCTACTGCATTATTTAAGGACTTTGTTGCATTATTTAAGGACTCTGCTGCATTATTTAAGGAATTTGCTTCATTATTTAAGGACTCTGCTGCATTATTTAAGGACTTTGTTGCGTTATTTAAGGACTCTGCTGCATTATTTAAGGACTTTGTTGCATTATTTAAGGACTGTTCTGCATTATTTAAGGACTTTGTTGCATTATTTAAGGACTCTGCTGCATTATTTAAGGAATTTGATGCATTATTTAAGGACTCTGCTGCATTATTTAATGACTTGCTGCATTATTTAAGGACTCTGCTACGGTACTTAAGGACTCTGCTGCATTATTTAAGTACTTTGTTGCATTATTTAAGGACTCTGCTGCATTATTTAAGGACTTTGCTGCATTATTTAAGGACTCTGCTGCATTATTTAAGGACTTTGCTGCATTATTTAAGGACTCTGCTGCATTATTTAAGGACTTTGCCGCATTATTTAAGGACTTTCTTGCATTATTTAAGGACTCTGCTGCATTATTTAAGGAATTTGCTGCATTATTTAAGGACTCTGCTGCATTATTTAAGGACTTTGTTGCATTATTTAAGGACTCTGCTGCATTATTTAAGGACTTTGTTGCATTATTTAAGGACTCTGCTGCATTATTTAAGGACCCTGCTACGGTATTTCAGTAATCTACTGCATTATTTAAGGACTTTGTTGCATTATTTAAGGACTCTGCTGCATTATTTAAGGAACCTGCTGCGGTTTTTCATTACTCTGCTGCATTATTTAAGGACTCTGCTGCATTATTTATGGACTTTATTGTATTATTTAAAGACTTTGCTGAATTATTTAAGGAATTTGCTGCATTATTTAAGGACTTGGCTGGATAATTTAAGGACTCTGCTGCATTATTTAAGGACTTTGCTGCATTATTTAAGGACTCTGCTGCATTATTTAAGGACTTTGTTGCATTATTTAAGGACTCTGCTGCATTATTTAAGGAATTTGCTGCATTATTTAGGTACTCTGCTGCATTATTTAAGGACTTTGCTGCGGTATTTAAGGACTTTATTGCATTATTTAAGGACTGTTCTGCATTATTTAAGGACTTTGTTGCATTATTTAAGGACTCTGCTACGGTACTTAAGGACTCTGCTGCATTATTTAAGTACTTTGTTGCATTATTTAAGGACTCTGCTGCATTATTTAAGGACTTTGCTGCATTATTTAAGGACTCTGCTGCATTATTTAAGGACTCTGCTGCATTATTTAAGGACTTTGTTGCATTATTTAAGGACTCTGCTGCATTATTTAAGTACTTTGTTGCATTATTTAAGGACTCTGCTGCATTATTTAAGGACTTTGCTGCATTATTTAAGGACTCTGCTGCATTATTTAAGGACTTTGCTGCATTATTTAAGGACTCTGCTGCATTATTTAAGGACTTTGCTGCATTATTTAAGGACTCTGCTGCATTATTTAAGGACTTTGTTGCATTATTTAAGGACTCTGCTGCATTATTTAAGGACCCTGCTGCGGTATTTCAGTACTCTGCTGCATTATTTAAGGACTTTGCTGCATTATTTATGGACTTTATTGCATTATTTAAAGACTTTGCTGCATTATTTAAGGAATTTGCTGCATTATTTAAGGACTTGGCTGGATTATTTAAGGACTGTGCTGCATTATTTAAGGACTTTGCTGCATTATTTAAGGACTCTGCTGCATTATTTAAGGACTTTGTTGCATTATTTAAAGACTCTGCTGCATTATTTAAGGACCTTGTTGCATTATTTAAGGACTCTGCTGCATTATTTAAGGACCCTGCTGCGGTATTTCAGTACTCTGCTGCATTATTTAAGGACTTTGCTGCATTATTTTTGGACTTTATTGCATTATTTAAAGACTTTGCTGCATTATTTAAGGAATTTGCTGCATTATTTAAGGACTTTGCTGGATTATTTAAGGACTTTGCTGCATTATTTAAGGACTTTATTGCATTATTTAAGGACTCTGCTGCATTATTTAAGGACTTTGTTGCATTATTTAAGGACTCGGCAGCATTATTTAATGACTTTGCTGCATTATTTAAGGACTTTGCTGCGGTATTTAAGGACTTTATTGCATTATTTAAGGACTGTTCTGCATTATTTTAAGGACTTTGTTGCATTATTTAAGGACTCTGCTACAGTACTTAAGGACTCTGCTGCATTATTTAAGTACTTTGTTGCATTATTTAAGGACTCTGCTGCATTATTTAAGGACTTTGCTGCATTATTTAAGGACTCTGCTGCATTATTTAAGGACTTTGCTGCATTATTTAAGGACTCTGCTGCATTATTTAAGGACTTTGCTGCATTATTTAAGGACTCTGATATGGTACTTAAGAACTCTGCTGCATTATTTAAGTACTTTGTTGCATTATTTAAGGACTTTGCTGCATTATTTAAGGACTCTGCTGCATTATTTAAGGACTTGGCTGGATTATTTAAGGACTTTGCTGCATTATTTAAGGACTTTATTGCATTATTTAAGGACTCTTCTGCATTATTTAAGGACTTTGCTGCATTATTTAAGGACTCTGCTGCATTATTTAAGGACTTTGTTACATTATTTAAGGACTCTGCTGCATTATTTAAGGACTTTGCTGCATTATTTAAGGACTGTGTTGCATTATTTAAGGACTCTGCTGCATTATTTAAGGACTTTGTTAGATTAATTAAGGACTCTGCTGCATTATTTAAGGACTCTGCTGCATTATTTAAGGACCCTGCTGCGGTATTTCAGTACTCTGCTGCATTATTTAAGGACTTTGCTGCATTATTTATGGACTTTATTGCATTATTTAAAGACTTTGCTGCATTATTTAAGGAATTTGCTGCATTATTTAAGGACTTGGCTGGATTATTTAAGGACTGTGCTGCATTATTTAAGGACTTTGCTGCATTATTTAAGGACTCTGCTGCATTATTTAAGGACTTTGTTGCATTATTTAAGGACTCTGCTGCATTGTTTAAGGACTTTGCTGCATTATTTAAGGACTTTGTTGCATTATTTAAGGACTCTGCTGCATTATTTAAGGACTTTGTTGCATTATTTAAGGACTCTGCTGCATTATTTAAGGACCCTGCTGCGGTATTTCAGTAATCTACTGCATTATTTAAGGACTTTGTTGCATTATTTAAGGACTCTGCTGCATTATTTAAGGACTTTGCTGCATTATTTAAGGACTCTGCTGCATTATTTAAGGACTTTGTTGCATTATTTAAGGACTCTGCTGCATTATTTAATTACTTTGTTGCATTATTTAAGGACTCTGCTGCATTATTTAAGGACCCTGCTGCGGTATTTCAGTATACTCTGCTGAATTATTTAAGGACTTTGCTGCATTATTTATGGACTTTATTGCATTATTTAAGGACTCTGCTGCATTATTTAAGGAATTTGCTGCATTATTTAGGTACTCTGCTGCATTATTTAAGGACTTTGCTGCGGTATTTAAGGACTTTATTGCATTATTTAAGGACTGTTCTGCATTATTTAAGGACTTTGTTGCATTATTTAAGGACTCTGCTACGGTACTTAAGGACTCTGCTGCATTATTTAAGTACTTTGTTGCATTATTTAAGGACTCTGCTGCATTATTTAAGGACCCTTCTGCCGTATTTCAGTACTCTGCTGCATTATTTAAGGACTTTGCTGCATTATTTTTGGACTTTATTGCATTATTTAAAGACTTTGCTGCATTATTTAAGGAATTTGCTGCATTATTTAAGGACTTGGCTGGATTATTTAAGGACTTTGCTGCATTATTTAAGGACTCTGCTGCATTATTTAAGGACTTTGTTGCATTATTTAAGGACTCTGCTGCATTATTTAAGGACTTTGTTGCATTATTTAAGGACCCTGCTGCATTATTTAAGGACCCTGCTGCGGTATTTCAGTACTCTGCTGAATTACTTAAGGACTTTGCTGCATTATTTATGGACTTTATTGCATTATTTAAGGACTCTGCTGCATTAGTTAAGGAATTTGCTGCATTATTTAAGGACTCTGCTGCATTATTTAATGACTTTGCTGCATTATTTAAGGACTCTGCTGCATTATTTAAGGACTTTGCTGCGGTATTTAAGGACTCTGCAGCATTATTTAATGACTTTGCTGCTTTATTTAAGGACTCTGCTGCATTATTTAAGGACTCTGCTGCATTATTTAAGGACTCTGATACGGTACTTAAGGACTCTGCTGCATTATTTAAGTACTTTGTTGCATTATTTAAGGACTCTGCTGCATTATTTAAGGAATTTGTTGCATTATTTAAGGACTCTTCTGCATTATTTAAGGAGTTTGTTGCATTATTTAAGGACTTTGCTGCATTATTTAAGGACTCTGCTGCATTATTTAAGGACTTTGCTGCATTATTTAAGGACTCTGCTGCATTATTTAATGACTTTGCTGCATTATTTAAGGACTCTGCTGCATTATTTAAGGACTTTGCTGCGGTATTTAAGGACTCTGCAGCATTATTTGATGACTTTGCTGCTTTATTTAAGGACTCTGCTGCATTATTTAAGGACTTTGCTGCATTATTTAAGGACTCTGCTGCATTATTTAAGGACCCTGCTGCGGTATTTCAGTAATCTACTGCATTATTTAAGGACTTTGTTGCATTATTTAAGGACTCTGCTGCATTATTTAAGGAATTTGCTTCATTATTTAAGGACTCTGCTGCATTATTTAAGGACTTTGTTGCGTTATTTAAGGACTCTGCTGCATTATTTAAGGACTTTGTTGCATTATTTAAGGACTGTTCTGCATTATTTAAGGACTTTGTTGCATTATTTAAGGACTCTGCTGCATTATTTAAGGAATTTGATGCATTATTTAAGGACTCTGCTGCATTATTTAATGACTTGCTGCATTATTTAAGGACTCTGCTACGGTACTTAAGGACTCTGCTGCATTATTTAAGTACTTTGTTGCATTATTTAAGGACTCTGCTGCATTATTTAAGGACTTTGCTGCATTATTTAAGGACTCTGCTGCATTATTTAAGGACTTTGCTGCATTATTTAAGGACTCTGCTGCATTATTTAAGGACTTTGCCGCATTATTTAAGGACTTTCTTGCATTATTTAAGGACTCTGCTGCATTATTTAAGGAATTTGCTGCATTATTTAAGGACTCTGCTGCATTATTTAAGGACTTTGTTGCATTATTTAAGGACTCTGCTGCATTATTTAAGGACTTTGTTGCATTATTTAAGGACTCTGCTGCATTATTTAAGGACCCTGCTACGGTATTTCAGTAATCTACTGCATTATTTAAGGACTTTGTTGCATTATTTAAGGACTCTGCTGCATTATTTAAGGAACCTGCTGCGGTTTTTCATTACTCTGCTGCATTATTTAAGGACTCTGCTGCATTATTTATGGACTTTATTGTATTATTTAAAGACTTTGCTGAATTATTTAAGGAATTTGCTGCATTATTTAAGGACTTGGCTGGATAATTTAAGGACTCTGCTGCATTATTTAAGGACTTTGCTGCATTATTTAAGGACTCTGCTGCATTATTTAAGGACTTTGTTGCATTATTTAAGGACTCTGCTGCATTATTTAAGGAATTTGCTGCATTATTTAGGTACTCTGCTGCATTATTTAAGGACTTTGCTGCGGTATTTAAGGACTTTATTGCATTATTTAAGGACTGTTCTGCATTATTTAAGGACTTTGTTGCATTATTTAAGGACTCTGCTACGGTACTTAAGGACTCTGCTGCATTATTTAAGTACTTTGTTGCATTATTTAAGGACTCTGCTGCATTATTTAAGGACTTTGCTGCATTATTTAAGGACTCTGCTGCATTATTTAAGGACTCTGCTGCATTATTTAAGGACTTTGTTGCATTATTTAAGGACTCTGCTGCATTATTTAAGTACTTTGTTGCATTATTTAAGGACTCTGCTGCATTATTTAAGGACTTTGCTGCATTATTTAAGGACTCTGCTGCATTATTTAAGGACTTTGCTGCATTATTTAAGGACTCTGCTGCATTATTTAAGGACTTTGCTGCATTATTTAAGGACTCTGCTGCATTATTTAAGGACTTTGTTGCATTATTTAAGGACTCTGCTGCATTATTTAAGGACCCTGCTGCGGTATTTCAGTACTCTGCTGCATTATTTAAGGACTTTGCTGCATTATTTATGGACTTTATTGCATTATTTAAAGACTTTGCTGCATTATTTAAGGAATTTGCTGCATTATTTAAGGACTTGGCTGGATTATTTAAGGACTGTGCTGCATTATTTAAGGACTTTGCTGCATTATTTAAGGACTCTGCTGCATTATTTAAGGACTTTGTTGCATTATTTAAAGACTCTGCTGCATTATTTAAGGACCTTGTTGCATTATTTAAGGACTCTGCTGCATTATTTAAGGACCCTGCTGCGGTATTTCAGTACTCTGCTGCATTATTTAAGGACTTTGCTGCATTATTTTTGGACTTTATTGCATTATTTAAAGACTTTGCTGCATTATTTAAGGAATTTGCTGCATTATTTAAGGACTTTGCTGGATTATTTAAGGACTTTGCTGCATTATTTAAGGACTTTATTGCATTATTTAAGGACTCTGCTGCATTATTTAAGGACTTTGTTGCATTATTTAAGGACTCGGCAGCATTATTTAATGACTTTGCTGCATTATTTAAGGACTTTGCTGCGGTATTTAAGGACTTTATTGCATTATTTAAGGACTGTTCTGCATTATTTAAGGACTTTGTTGCATTATTTAAGGACTCTGCTACAGTACTTAAGGACTCTGCTGCATTATTTAAGTACTTTGTTGCATTATTTAAGGACTCTGCTGCATTATTTAAGGACTTTGCTGCATTATTTAAGGACTCTGCTGCATTATTTAAGGACTTTGCTGCATTATTTAAGGACTCTGCTGCATTATTTAAGGACTTTGCTGCATTATTTAAGGACTCTGATATGGTACTTAAGAACTCTGCTGCATTATTTAAGTACTTTGTTGCATTATTTAAGGACTTTGCTGCATTATTTAAGGACTCTGCTGCATTATTTAAGGACTTGGCTGGATTATTTAAGGACTTTGCTGCATTATTTAAGGACTTTATTGCATTATTTAAGGACTCTTCTGCATTATTTAAGGACTTTGCTGCATTATTTAAGGACTCTGCTGCATTATTTAAGGACTTTGTTACATTATTTAAGGACTCTGCTGCATTATTTAAGGACTTTGCTGCATTATTTAAGGACTGTGTTGCATTATTTAAGGACTCTGCTGCATTATTTAAGGACTTTGTTAGATTAATTAAGGACTCTGCTGCATTATTTAAGGACTCTGCTGCATTATTTAAGGACCCTGCTGCGGTATTTCAGTACTCTGCTGCATTATTTAAGGACTTTGCTGCATTATTTATGGACTTTATTGCATTATTTAAAGACTTTGCTGCATTATTTAAGGAATTTGCTGCATTATTTAAGGACTTGGCTGGATTATTTAAGGACTGTGCTGCATTATTTAAGGACTTTGCTGCATTATTTAAGGACTCTGCTGCATTATTTAAGGACTTTGTTGCATTATTTAAGGACTCTGCTGCATTGTTTAAGGACTTTGCTGCATTATTTAAGGACTTTGTTGCATTATTTAAGGACTCTGCTGCATTATTTAAGGACTTTGTTGCATTATTTAAGGACTCTGCTGCATTATTTAAGGACCCTGCTGCGGTATTTCAGTAATCTACTGCATTATTTAAGGACTTTGTTGCATTATTTAAGGACTCTGCTGCATTATTTAAGGACTTTGCTGCATTATTTAAGGACTCTGCTGCATTATTTAAGGACTTTGTTGCATTATTTAAGGACTCTGCTGCATTATTTAATTACTTTGTTGCATTATTTAAGGACTCTGCTGCATTATTTAAGGACCCTGCTGCGGTATTTCAGTATACTCTGCTGAATTATTTAAGGACTTTGCTGCATTATTTATGGACTTTATTGCATTATTTAAGGACTCTGCTGCATTATTTAAGGAATTTGCTGCATTATTTAGGTACTCTGCTGCATTATTTAAGGACTTTGCTGCGGTATTTAAGGACTTTATTGCATTATTTAAGGACTGTTCTGCATTATTTAAGGACTTTGTTGCATTATTTAAGGACTCTGCTACGGTACTTAAGGACTCTGCTGCATTATTTAAGTACTTTGTTGCATTATTTAAGGACTCTGCTGCATTATTTAAGGACCCTTCTGCCGTATTTCAGTACTCTGCTGCATTATTTAAGGACTTTGCTGCATTATTTTTGGACTTTATTGCATTATTTAAAGACTTTGCTGCATTATTTAAGGAATTTGCTGCATTATTTAAGGACTTGGCTGGATTATTTAAGGACTTTGCTGCATTATTTAAGGACTCTGCTGCATTATTTAAGGACTTTGTTGCATTATTTAAGGACTCTGCTGCATTATTTAAGGACTTTGTTGCATTATTTAAGGACCCTGCTGCATTATTTAAGGACCCTGCTGCGGTATTTCAGTACTCTGCTGAATTACTTAAGGACTTTGCTGCATTATTTATGGACTTTATTGCATTATTTAAGGACTCTGCTGCATTAGTTAAGGAATTTGCTGCATTATTTAAGGACTCTGCTGCATTATTTAATGACTTTGCTGCATTATTTAAGGACTCTGCTGCATTATTTAAGGACTTTGCTGCGGTATTTAAGGACTCTGCAGCATTATTTAATGACTTTGCTGCTTTATTTAAGGACTCTGCTGCATTATTTAAGGACTCTGCTGCATTATTTAAGGACTCTGATACGGTACTTAAGGACTCTGCTGCATTATTTAAGTACTTTGTTGCATTATTTAAGGACTCTGCTGCATTATTTAAGGAATTTGTTGCATTATTTAAGGACTCTTCTGCATTATTTAAGGAGTTTGTTGCATTATTTAAGGACTTTGCTGCATTATTTAAGGACTCTGCTGCATTATTTAAGGACTTTGCTGCATTATTTAAGGACTCTGCTGCATTATTTAATGACTTTGCTGCATTATTTAAGGACTCTGCTGCATTATTTAAGGACTTTGCTGCGGTATTTAAGGACTCTGCAGCATTATTTGATGACTTTGCTGCTTTATTTAAGGACTCTGCTGCATTATTTAAGGACTTTGCTGCATTATTTAAGGACTCTGATACGGTACTTAAGGACTCTGCTGCATTATTTAAGTACGTTGTTGCATTATTTAAGGACTCTGCTGCATTATTTAAGGACTTTGTTGCATTATTTAAGGACTCTTCTGCATTATTTAAGGACTTTGCTGCATTATTTAAGGACTTTGCCGCATTATTTAAGGACTCTGCTGCATTGTTTAAGGACTTTGCTGCATTATATAAGGACTTTGTTGCATTATTTAAGGACTCTGCTGCATTATTTAAGGACTTTGTTGCATTATTTAAGGACTCTGCTGCATTATTTAAGGACCCTGCTGCGGTATTTCAGTAATCTACTGCATTATTTAAGGACTTTGTTGCATTATTTAAGGACTCTGCTGCATTATTTAAGGACTTTGTTGCATTATTTAAGGACTCTGCTGCATTATTTAAGGATCCTGCTGCGGTATTTCAGTACTCTGCTGCATTATTTAAGGACTTTGCTGCATTATTTAGGGACTTTATTGCATTATTTAAAGACTTTGCTGCATTATGTAAGGAATTTGCTGCATTATTTAAGGACTTGGCTGGATTATTTAAGGACTGTGCTGCATTATTTAATGACTTTGCTGCATTATTTAAGGACTCTGCTGCATTATTTAAGGACTTTGTTGCATTATTTAAGGACTCTCCTGCATTATTTAAGGACTTTGTTGCATTATTTAAGGACTCTGCTGCATTATTTAAGGACCCTGCTGCGGTATTTCAGAACTCTGCTGAATTATTTAAGGACTTTTCTGCATTATTTATGGACTTTATTGCATTATTTAAGGACTCTGCTGCATTATTTAAGGAATTTGCTGCATTATTTAAGGACTCTGCTGCATTATTTAATGACTTTGCTGCATTATTTAAGGACTCTGCTGCATTATTTAAGGACTTTGCTGCGGTATTTAAGGACTCTGCAGCATTATTTAATGACTTTGCTGCATTATTTAAGGACTTTGCTGCGGTATTTAAGGACTTTATTGCATTATTTAAGGACTGTTCTGCATTATTTAAGGACTTTGTTGCATTATTTAAGGACTCTGCTGCATTATATAAGGACTTTGCTGCATTATTTAAGGACTTTATTGCATTATTTAAGGACTGTTCTGCATTATTTAAGGACTTTGTTGCATTATTTAAGGACTCTGCTGCATTATTTAAGGAATTTGCTGCATTATTTAAGGACTCTGCTGCATTATTTAATGACTTGCTGCATTATTTAAGGACTCTGCTACGGTACTTAAGGACTCTGCTGCATTATTTAAGTACTTTGTTGCATTATTTAAGGACTCTGCTGCATTATTTAAGGACTTTGCTGCATTATTTAAGGACTCTGCTGCATTATTTAAGGACTTTGCTGCATTATTTAAGGACTCTGCTGCATTATTTAAGGACTTTGCTGCATTATTTAAGGACTCTGCTGCATTACTTAAGGACTTTGCTGCATTATTTAAGGACTTTCTTGCATTATTTAAGGACTCTGCTGCATTATTTAAGGACTTTGTTGCATTATTTAAGGACTCTGCTGCATTATTTAAGGACCCTGCTACGGTATTTCAGTAATCTACTGCATTATTTAAGGACTTTGTTGCATTATTTAAGGACTCTGCTGCATTATTTAAGGACCCTGCTGCGGTATTTCAGTACTCTGCTGCATTATTTAAGGACTCTGCTGCATTATTTATGGACTTTATTGTATTATTTAAAGACTTTGCTGAATTATTTAAGGAATTTGCTGCATTATTTAAGGACTTGGCTGGATTATTTAAGGACTCTGCTGCATTATTTAAGGACTTTGCTGCATTATTTAAGGACTCTGCTGCATTATTTAAGGACTTTGTTGCATTATTTAAGGACTCTGCTGCAATATTTAATTACTTTGTTGCATTATTTAAGGACTCTGCTGCATTATTTAAGGACCCTGCTGCGGTATTTCAGTATACTCTGCTGAATTATTTAAGGACTTTGCTGCATTATTTATGGACTTTATTGCATTATTTAAGGACTCTGCTGCATTATTTAAGGAATTTGCTGCATTATTTAGGTACTCTGCTGCATTATTTAAGGACTTTGCTGCGGTATTTAAGGACTTTGTTGCATTATTTAAGGACTCTGCTGCATTATTTAAGGACTTTGTTGCATTATTTAAGGACTCTGCTACGGTACTTAAGGACTCTGCTGCATTATTTAAGTACTTTGTTGCATTATTTAAGGACTCTGCTGCATTATTTAAGGACTTTGCTGCATTATTTAAGGACTCTGCTGCATTATTTAAGTACTTTGTTGCATTATTTAAGGACTCTGCTGCATTATTTAAGGACTTTGCTGCATTATTTAAGGACTCTGCTGCATTATTTAAGGACTTTGCTGCATTATTTAAGGACTTTGCTGCATTATTTAAGGACTCTGCTGCATTATTTAAGGACTTTGTTGCATTATTTAAGGACTCTGCTGCATTATTTAAGGACCCTGCTGCGGTATTTCAGTACTCTGCTGCATTATTTAAGGACTTTGCTGCATTATTTTTGGACTTTATTGCATTATTTAAAGACTTTGCTGCATTATTTAAGGAATTTGCTGCATTATTTAAGGACTTGGCTGGATTATTTAAGGACTGTGCTGCATTATTTAGGGACTTTGCTGCATTATTTAAGGACTCTGCTGCATTATTTAAGGACTTTGTTGCATTATTTAAGGACTCTGCTGCATTATTTAAGGACTTTGTTGCATTATTTAAGGACTCTGCTGCATTATTTAAGGACCCTGCTGCGGTATTTCAGTACTCTGCTGAATTATTTAAGGACTTTGCTGCATTATTTATGGACTTTATTGCATTATTTAAGGACTCTGCTGCATTAGTTAAGGAATTTGCTGCATTATTTAAGGACTCTGCTGCATTATTTAATTACTTTGCTGCATTATTTAAGGACTCTGCTGCATTATTTAAGGACTTTGCTGCGGTATTTAAGGACTCTGCAGCATTATTTAATGACTTTGCTGCTTTATTTAAGGACTCTGCTGCATTATTTAAGGACTTTGCTGCATTATTTAAGGACTCTGATACGGTACTTAAGGACTCTGCTGTATTATTTAAGTACTTTGTTGCATTATTTAAGGACTCTGCTGCATTATTTAAGGAATTTGTTGCATTATTTAAGGACTCTTCTGCATTATTTAAGGAGTTTGTTGCATTATTTAAGGACTTTGCTGCATTATTTAAGGACTCTGCTGCATTATTTAAGGACTTTGCTGCATTATTTAAGGACTCTGCTGCATTATTTAAGGACTTTGTTGCATTATGTAAGGACTCTGCTGCATTATTTAAGGACTTTGTTGCATTATTTAAGGACTCTGCTGCATTATTTAAGGAATTTGCTTCATTATTTAAGGACTCTTCTGCATTATTTAAGGAGTTTGTTGCATTATTTAAGGACTTTGCTGCATTATTTAAGGACTTTGCTGCATTATTTAAGGACTCTGCTGCATTATTTAAGGACTTTGCTGCATTATTTAAGGACTCTGCTGCATTATTTAAGGACTTGGCTGGATTATTTAAGGACTTTGCTGCATTATTTAAGGACTTTATTGCATTATTTAAGGACTCTTCTGCATTATTTAAGGACTTTGCTGCATTATTTAAGGACTCTGCTGCATTATTTAAGGACTTTGTTACATTATTTAAGGACTCTGCTGCATTATTTAAGGACTTTGCTGCATTATTTAAGGACTGTGTTGCATTATTTAAGGACTCTGCTGCATTATTTAAGGACTTTGTTAGATTAATTAAGGACTCTGCTGCATTATTTAAGGACTCTGCTGCATTATTTAAGGACCCTGCTGCGGTATTTCAGTACTCTGCTGCATTATTTAAGGACTTTGCTGCATTATTTATGGACTTTATTGCATTATTTAAAGACTTTGCTGCATTATTTAAGGAATTTGCTGCATTATTTAAGGACTTGGCTGGATTATTTAAGGACTGTGCTGCATTATTTAAGGACTTTGCTGCATTATTTAAGGACTCTGCTGCATTATTTAAGGACTTTGTTGCATTATTTAAGGACTCTGCTGCATTGTTTAAGGACTTTGCTGCATTATTTAAGGACTTTGTTGCATTATTTAAGGACTCTGCTGCATTATTTAAGGACTTTGTTGCATTATTTAAGGACTCTGCTGCATTATTTAAGGACCCTGCTGCGGTATTTCAGTAATCTACTGCATTATTTAAGGACTTTGTTGCATTATTTAAGGACTCTGCTGCATTATTTAAGGAATTTGCTTCATTATTTAAGGACTCTGCTGCATTATTTAAGGACTTTGTTGCGTTATTTAAGGACTCTGCTGCATTATTTAAGGACTTTGTTGCATTATTTAAGGACTGTTCTGCATTATTTAAGGACTTTGTTGCATTATTTAAGGACTCTGCTGCATTATTTAAGGACTTTGCTGCATTATTTAAGGACTCTGCTGCATTATTTAAGGACTTTGCTGCATTATTTAAGGACTCTGCTGCATTATTTAAGGACTTTGCCGCATTATTTAAGGACTTTCTTGCATTATTTAAGGACTCTGCTGCATTATTTAAGGAATTTGCTGCATTATTTAAGGACTCTGCTGCATTATTTAAGGACTTTGTTGCATTATTTAAGGACTCTGCTGCATTATTTAAGGACTTTGTTGCATTATTTAAGGACTCTGCTGCATTATTTAAGGACCCTGCTACGGTATTTCAGTAATCTACTGCATTATTTAAGGACTTTGTTGCATTATTTAAGGACTCTGCTGCATTATTTAAGGAACCTGCTGCGGTTTTTCATTACTCTGCTGCATTATTTAAGGACTCTGCTGCATTATTTATGGACTTTATTGTATTATTTAAAGACTTTGCTGAATTATTTAAGGAATTTGCTGCATTATTTAAGGACTTGGCTGGATAATTTAAGGACTCTGCTGCATTATTTAAGGACTTTGCTGCATTATTTAAGGACTCTGCTGCATTATTTAAGGACTTTGTTGCATTATTTAAGGACTCTGCTGCATTATTTAAGGAATTTGCTGCATTATTTAGGTACTCTGCTGCATTATTTAAGGACTTTGCTGCGGTATTTAAGGACTTTATTGCATTATTTAAGGACTGTTCTGCATTATTTAAGGACTTTGTTGCATTATTTAAGGACTCTGCTACGGTACTTAAGGACTCTGCTGCATTATTTAAGTACTTTGTTGCATTATTTAAGGACTCTGCTGCATTATTTAAGGACTTTGCTGCATTATTTAAGGACTCTGCTGCATTATTTAAGGACTCTGCTGCATTATTTAAGGACTTTGTTGCATTATTTAAGGACTCTGCTGCATTATTTAAGTACTTTGTTGCATTATTTAAGGACTCTGCTGCATTATTTAAGGACTTTGCTGCATTATTTAAGGACTCTGCTGCATTATTTAAGGACTTTGCTGCATTATTTAAGGACTCTGCTGCATTATTTAAGGACTTTGCTGCATTATTTAAGGACTCTGCTGCATTATTTAAGGACTTTGTTGCATTATTTAAGGACTCTGCTGCATTATTTAAGGACCCTGCTGCGGTATTTCAGTACTCTGCTGCATTATTTAAGGACTTTGCTGCATTATTTATGGACTTTATTGCATTATTTAAAGACTTTGCTGCATTATTTAAGGAATTTGCTGCATTATTTAAGGACTTGGCTGGATTATTTAAGGACTGTGCTGCATTATTTAAGGACTTTGCTGCATTATTTAAGGACTCTGCTGCATTATTTAAGGACTTTGTTGCATTATTTAAGGACTCTGCTGCATTATTTAAGGACCTTGTTGCATTATTTAAGGACTCTGCTGCATTATTTAAGGACCCTGCTGCGGTATTTCAGTACTCTGCTGCATTATTTAAGGACTTTGCTGCATTATTTTTGGACTTTATTGCATTATTTAAAGACTTTGCTGCATTATTTAAGGAATTTGCTGCATTATTTAAGGACTTTGCTGGATTATTTAAGGACTTTGCTGCATTATTTAAGGACTTTATTGCATTATTTAAGGACTCTGCTGCATTATTTAAGGACTTTGTTGCATTATTTAAGGACTCGGCAGCATTATTTAATGACTTTGCTGCATTATTTAAGGACTTTGCTGCGGTATTTAAGGACTTTATTGCATTATTTAAGGACTGTTCTGCATTATTTAAGGACTTTGTTGCATTATTTAAGGACTCTGCTACAGTACTTAAGGACTCTGCTGCATTATTTAAGTACTTTGTTGCATTATTTAAGGACTCTGCTGCATTATTTAAGGACTTTGCTGCATTATTTAAGGACTCTGCTGCATTATTTAAGGACTTTGCTGCATTATTTAAGGACTCTGCTGCATTATTTAAGGACTTTGCTGCATTATTTAAGGACTCTGATATGGTACTTAAGAACTCTGCTGCATTATTTAAGTACTTTGTTGCATTATTTAAGGACTTTGCTGCATTATTTAAGGACTCTGCTGCATTATTTAAGGACTTGGCTGGATTATTTAAGGACTTTGCTGCATTATTTAAGGACTTTATTGCATTATTTAAGGACTCTTCTGCATTATTTAAGGACTTTGCTGCATTATTTAAGGACTCTGCTGCATTATTTAAGGACTTTGTTACATTATTTAAGGACTCTGCTGCATTATTTAAGGACTTTGCTGCATTATTTAAGGACTGTGTTGCATTATTTAAGGACTCTGCTGCATTATTTAAGGACTTTGTTAGATTAATTAAGGACTCTGCTGCATTATTTAAGGACTCTGCTGCATTATTTAAGGACCCTGCTGCGGTATTTCAGTACTCTGCTGCATTATTTAAGGACTTTGCTGCAATATTTATGGACTTTATTGCATTATTTAAAGACTTTGCTGCATTATTTAAGGAATTTGCTGCATTATTTAAGGACTTGGCTGGATTATTTAAGGACTGTGCTGCATTATTTAAGGACTTTGCTGCATTATTTAAGGACTCTGCTGCATTATTTAAGGACTTTGTTGCATTATTTAAGGACTCTGCTGCATTGTTTAAGGACTTTGCTGCATTATTTAAGGACTTTGTTGCATTATTTAAGGACTCTGCTGCATTATTTAAGGACTTTGTTGCATTATTTAAGGACTCTGCTGCATTATTTAAGGACCCTGCTGCGGTATTTCAGTAATCTACTGCATTATTTAAGGACTTTGTTGCATTATTTAAGGACTCTGCTGCATTATTTAAGGACTTTGCTGCATTATTTAAGGACTCTGCTGCATTATTTAAGGACTTTGTTGCATTATTTAAGGACTCTGCTGCATTATTTAATTACTTTGTTGCATTATTTAAGGACTCTGCTGCATTATTTAAGGACCCTGCTGCGGTATTTCAGTATACTCTGCTGAATTATTTAAGGACTTTGCTGCATTATTTATGGACTTTATTGCATTATTTAAGGACTCTGCTGCATTATTTAAGGAATTTGCTGCATTATTTAGGTACTCTGCTGCATTATTTAAGGACTTTGCTGCGGTATTTAAGGACTTTATTGCATTATTTAAGGACTGTTCTGCATTATTTAAGGACTTTGTTGCATTATTTAAGGACTCTGCTACGGTACTTAAGGACTCTGCTGCATTATTTAAGTACTTTGTTGCATTATTTAAGGACTCTGCTGCATTATTTAAGGACCCTTCTGCCGTATTTCAGTACTCTGCTGCATTATTTAAGGACTTTGCTGCATTATTTTTGGACTTTATTGCATTATTTAAAGACTTTGCTGCATTATTTAAGGAATTTGCTGCATTATTTAAGGACTTGGCTGGATTATTTAAGGACTTTGCTGCATTATTTAAGGACTCTGCTGCATTATTTAAGGACTTTGTTGCATTATTTAAGGACTCTGCTGCATTATTTAAGGACTTTGTTGCATTATTTAAGGACCCTGCTGCATTATTTAAGGACCCTGCTGCGGTATTTCAGTACTCTGCTGAATTATTTAAGGACTTTGCTGCATTATTTATGGACTTTATTGCATTATTTAAGGACTCTGCTGCATTAGTTAAGGAATTTGCTGCATTATTTAAGGACTCTGCTGCATTATTTAATGACTTTGCTGCATTATTTAAGGACTCTGCTGCATTATTTAAGGACTTTGCTGCGGTATTTAAGGACTCTGCAGCATTATTTAATGACTTTGCTGCTTTATTTAAGGACTCTGCTGCATTATTTAAGGACTCTGCTGCATTATTTAAGGACTCTGATACGGTACTTAAGGACTCTGCTGCATTATTTAAGTACTTTGTTGCATTATTTAAGGACTCTGCTGCATTATTTAAGGAATTTGTTGCATTATTTAAGGACTCTTCTGCATTATTTAAGGAGTTTGTTGCATTATTTAAGGACTTTGCTGCATTATTTAAGGACTCTGCTGCATTATTTAAGGACTTTGCTGCATTATTTAAGGACTCTGCTGCATTATTTAATGACTTTGCTGCATTATTTAAGGACTCTGCTGCATTATTTAAGGACTTTGCTGCGGTATTTAAGGACTCTGCAGCATTATTTGATGACTTTGCTGCTTTATTTAAGGACTCTGCTGCATTATTTAAGGACTTTGCTGCATTATTTAAGGACTCTGATACGGTACTTAAGGACTCTGCTGCATTATTTAAGTACGTTGTTGCATTATTTAAGGACTCTGCTGCATTATTTAAGGACTTTGTTGCATTATTTAAGGACTCTTCTGCATTATTTAAGGACTTTGCTGCATTATTTAAGGACTTTGCCGCATTATTTAAGGACTCTGCTGCATTGTTTAAGGACTTTGCTGCATTATATAAGGACTTTGTTGCATTATTTAAGGACTCTGCTGCATTATTTAAGGACTTTGTTGCATTATTTAAGGACTCTGCTGCATTATTTAAGGACCCTGCTGCGGTATTTCAGTAATCTACTGCATTATTTAAGGACTTTGTTGCATTATTTAAGGACTCTGCTGCATTATTTAAGGATCCTGCTGCGGTATTTCAGTACTCTGCTGCATTATTTAAGGACTTTGCTGCATTATTTAGGGACTTTATTGCATTATTTAAAGACTTTGCTGCATTATGTAAGGAATTTGCTGCATTATTTAAGGACTTGGCTGGATTATTTAAGGACTGTGCTGCATTATTTAATGACTTTGCTGCATTATTTAAGGACTCTGCTGCATTATTTAAGGACTTTGTTGCATTATTTAAGGACTCTCCTGCATTATTTAAGGACTTTGTTGCATTATTTAAGGACTCTGCTGCATTATTTAAGGACCCTGCTGCGGTATTTCAGAACTCTGCTGAATTATTTAAGGACTTTTCTGCATTATTTATGGACTTTATTGCATTATTTAAGGACTCTGCTGCATTATTTAAGGAATTTGCTGCATTATTTAAGGACTCTGCTGCATTATTTAATGACTTTGCTGCATTATTTAAGGACTCTGCTGCATTATTTAAGGACTTTGCTGCGGTATTTAAGGACTCTGCAGCATTATTTAATGACTTTGCTGCATTATTTAAGGACTTTGCTGCGGTATTTAAGGACTTTATTGCATTATTTAAGGACTGTTCTGCATTATTTAAGGACTTTGTTGCATTATTTAAGGACTCTGCTGCATTATATAAGGACTTTGCTGCATTATTTAAGGACTTTATTGCATTATTTAAGGACTGTTCTGCATTATTTAAGGACTTTGTTGCATTATTTAAGGACTCTGCTGCATTATTTAAGGAATTTGCTGCATTATTTAAGGACTCTGCTGCATTATTTAATGACTTGCTGCATTATTTAAGGACTCTGCTACGGTACTTAAGGACTCTGCTGCATTATTTAAGTACTTTGTTGCATTATTTAAGGACTCTGCTGCATTATTTAAGGACTTTGCTGCATTATTTAAGGACTCTGCTGCATTATTTAAGGACTTTGCTGCATTATTTAAGGACTCTGCTGCATTATTTAAGGACTTTGCTGCATTATTTAAGGACTCTGCTGCATTACTTAAGGACTTTGCTGCATTATTTAAGGACTTTCTTGCATTATTTAAGGACTCTGCTGCATTATTTAAGGACTTTGTTGCATTATTTAAGGACTCTGCTGCATTATTTAAGGACCCTGCTACGGTATTTCAGTAATCTACTGCATTATTTAAGGACTTTGTTGCATTATTTAAGGACTCTGCTGCATTATTTAAGGACCCTGCTGCGGTATTTCAGTACTCTGCTGCATTATTTAAGGACTCTGCTGCATTATTTATGGACTTTATTGTATTATTTAAAGACTTTGCTGAATTATTTAAGGAATTTGCTGCATTATTTAAGGACTTGGCTGGATTATTTAAGGACTCTGCTGCATTATTTAAGGACTTTGCTGCATTATTTAAGGACTCTGCTGCATTATTTAAGGACTTTGTTGCATTATTTAAGGACTCTGCTGCAATATTTAATTACTTTGTTGCATTATTTAAGGACTCTGCTGCATTATTTAAGGACCCTGCTGCGGTATTTCAGTATACTCTGCTGAATTATTTAAGGACTTTGCTGCATTATTTATGGACTTTATTGCATTATTTAAGGACTCTGCTGCATTATTTAAGGAATTTGCTGCATTATTTAGGTACTCTGCTGCATTATTTAAGGACTTTGCTGCGGTATTTAAGGACTTTGTTGCATTATTTAAGGACTCTGCTGCATTATTTAAGGACTTTGTTGCATTATTTAAGGACTCTGCTACGGTACTTAAGGACTCTGCTGCATTATTTAAGTACTTTGTTGCATTATTTAAGGACTCTGCTGCATTATTTAAGGACTTTGCTGCATTATTTAAGGACTCTGCTGCATTATTTAAGTACTTTGTTGCATTATTTAAGGACTCTGCTGCATTATTTAAGGACTTTGCTGCATTATTTAAGGACTCTGCTGCATTATTTAAGGACTTTGCTGCATTATTTAAGGACTTTGCTGCATTATTTAAGGACTCTGCTGCATTATTTAAGGACTTTGTTGCATTATTTAAGGACTCTGCTGCATTATTTAAGGACCCTGCTGCGGTATTTCAGTACTCTGCTGCATTATTTAAGGACTTTGCTGCATTATTTTTGGACTTTATTGCATTATTTAAAGACTTTGCTGCATTATTTAAGGAATTTGCTGCATTATTTAAGGACTTGGCTGGATTATTTAAGGACTGTGCTGCATTATTTAGGGACTTTGCTGCATTATTTAAGGACTCTGCTGCATTATTTAAGGACTTTGTTGCATTATTTAAGGACTCTGCTGCATTATTTAAGGACTTTGTTGCATTATTTAAGGACTCTGCTGCATTATTTAAGGACCCTGCTGCGGTATTTCAGTACTCTGCTGAATTATTTAAGGACTTTGCTGCATTATTTATGGACTTTATTGCATTATTTAAGGACTCTGCTGCATTAGTTAAGGAATTTGCTGCATTATTTAAGGACTCTGCTGCATTATTTAATTACTTTGCTGCATTATTTAAGGACTCTGCTGCATTATTTAAGGACTTTGCTGCGGTATTTAAGGACTCTGCAGCATTATTTAATGACTTTGCTGCTTTATTTAAGGACTCTGCTGCATTATTTAAGGACTTTGCTGCATTATTTAAGGACTCTGATACGGTACTTAAGGACTCTGCTGTATTATTTAAGTACTTTGTTGCATTATTTAAGGACTCTGCTGCATTATTTAAGGAATTTGTTGCATTATTTAAGGACTCTTCTGCATTATTTAAGGAGTTTGTTGCATTATTTAAGGACTTTGCTGCATTATTTAAGGACTCTGCTGCATTATTTAAGGACTTTGCTGCATTATTTAAGGACTCTGCTGCATTATTTAAGGACTTTGTTGCATTATGTAAGGACTCTGCTGCATTATTTAAGGACTTTGTTGCATTATTTAAGGACTCTGCTGCATTATTTAAGGAATTTGCTTCATTATTTAAGGACTCTTCTGCATTATTTAAGGAGTTTGTTGCATTATTTAAGGACTTTGCTGCATTATTTAAGGACTTTGCTGCATTATTTAAGGACTCTGCTGCATTATTTAAGGACTTTGCTGCATTATTTAAGGACTCTGCTGCATTATTTAAGGACTTGGCTGGATTATTTAAGGACTTTGCTGCATTATTTAAGGACTTTATTGCATTATTTAAGGACTCTTCTGCATTATTTAAGGACTTTGCTGCATTATTTAAGGACTCTGCTGCATTATTTAAGGACTTTGTTACATTATTTAAGGACTCTGCTGCATTATTTAAGGACTTTGCTGCATTATTTAAGGACTGTGTTGCATTATTTAAGGACTCTGCTGCATTATTTAAGGACTTTGTTAGATTAATTAAGGACTCTGCTGCATTATTTAAGGACTCTGCTGCATTATTTAAGGACCCTGCTGCGGTATTTCAGTACTCTGCTGCATTATTTAAGGACTTTGCTGCATTATTTATGGACTTTATTGCATTATTTAAAGACTTTGCTGCATTATTTAAGGAATTTGCTGCATTATTTAAGGACTTGGCTGGATTATTTAAGGACTGTGCTGCATTATTTAAGGACTTTGCTGCATTATTTAAGGACTCTGCTGCATTATTTAAGGACTTTGTTGCATTATTTAAGGACTCTGCTGCATTGTTTAAGGACTTTGCTGCATTATTTAAGGACTTTGTTGCATTATTTAAGGACTCTGCTGCATTATTTAAGGACTTTGTTGCATTATTTAAGGACTCTGCTGCATTATTTAAGGACCCTGCTGCGGTATTTCAGTAATCTACTGCATTATTTAAGGACTTTGTTGCATTATTTAAGGACTCTGCTGCATTATTTAAGGAATTTGCTTCATTATTTAAGGACTCTGCTGCATTATTTAAGGACTTTGTTGCGTTATTTAAGGACTCTGCTGCATTATTTAAGGACTTTGTTGCATTATTTAAGGACTGTTCTGCATTATTTAAGGACTTTGTTGCATTATTTAAGGACTCTGCTGCATTATTTAAGGAATTTGATGCATTATTTAAGGACTCTGCTGCATTATTTAATGACTTGCTGCATTATTTAAGGACTCTGCTACGGTACTTAAGGACTCTGCTGCATTATTTAAGTACTTTGTTGCATTATTTAAGGACTCTGCTGCATTATTTAAGGACTTTGCTGCATTATTTAAGGACTCTGCTGCATTATTTAAGGACTTTGCTGCATTATTTAAGGACTCTGCTGCATTATTTAAGGACTTTGCCGCATTATTTAAGGACTTTCTTGCATTATTTAAGGACTCTGCTGCATTATTTAAGGAATTTGCTGCATTATTTAAGGACTCTGCTGCATTATTTAAGGACTTTGTTGCATTATTTAAGGACTCTGCTGCATTATTTAAGGACTTTGTTGCATTATTTAAGGACTCTGCTGCATTATTTAAGGACCCTGCTACGGTATTTCAGTAATCTACTGCATTATTTAAGGACTTTGTTGCATTATTTAAGGACTCTGCTGCATTATTTAAGGAACCTGCTGCGGTTTTTCATTACTCTGCTGCATTATTTAAGGACTCTGCTGCATTATTTATGGACTTTATTGTATTATTTAAAGACTTTGCTGAATTATTTAAGGAATTTGCTGCATTATTTAAGGACTTGGCTGGATAATTTAAGGACTCTGCTGCATTATTTAAGGACTTTGCTGCATTATTTAAGGACTCTGCTGCATTATTTAAGGACTTTGTTGCATTATTTAAGGACTCTGCTGCATTATTTAAGGAATTTGCTGCATTATTTAGGTACTCTGCTGCATTATTTAAGGACTTTGCTGCGGTATTTAAGGACTTTATTGCATTATTTAAGGACTGTTCTGCATTATTTAAGGACTTTGTTGCATTATTTAAGGACTCTGCTACGGTACTTAAGGACTCTGCTGCATTATTTAAGTACTTTGTTGCATTATTTAAGGACTCTGCTGCATTATTTAAGGACTTTGCTGCATTATTTAAGGACTCTGCTGCATTATTTAAGGACTCTGCTGCATTATTTAAGGACTTTGTTGCATTATTTAAGGACTCTGCTGCATTATTTAAGTACTTTGTTGCATTATTTAAGGACTCTGCTGCATTATTTAAGGACTTTGCTGCATTATTTAAGGACTCTGCTGCATTATTTAAGGACTTTGCTGCATTATTTAAGGACTCTGCTGCATTATTTAAGGACTTTGCTGCATTATTTAAGGACTCTGCTGCATTATTTAAGGACTTTGTTGCATTATTTAAGGACTCTGCTGCATTATTTAAGGACCCTGCTGCGGTATTTCAGTACTCTGCTGCATTATTTAAGGACTTTGCTGCATTATTTATGGACTTTATTGCATTATTTAAAGACTTTGCTGCATTATTTAAGGAATTTGCTGCATTATTTAAGGACTTGGCTGGATTATTTAAGGACTGTGCTGCATTATTTAAGGACTTTGCTGCATTATTTAAGGACTCTGCTGCATTATTTAAGGACTTTGTTGCATTATTTAAGGACTCTGCTGCATTATTTAAGGACCTTGTTGCATTATTTAAGGACTCTGCTGCATTATTTAAGGACCCTGCTGCGGTATTTCAGTACTCTGCTGCATTATTTAAGGACTTTGCTGCATTATTTTTGGACTTTATTGCATTATTTAAAGACTTTGCTGCATTATTTAAGGACTTTGCTGCATTATTTAAGGACTTTGCTGGATTATTTAAGGACTTTGCTGCATTATTTAAGGACTTTATTGCATTATTTAAGGACTCTGCTGCATTATTTAAGGACTTTGTTGCATTATTTAAGGACTCGGCAGCATTATTTAATGACTTTGCTGCATTATTTAAGGACTTTGCTGCGGTATTTAAGGACTTTATTGCATTATTTAAGGACTGTTCTGCATTATTTAAGGACTTTGTTGCATTATTTAAGGACTCTGCTACAGTACTTAAGGACTCTGCTGCATTATTTAAGTACTTTGTTGCATTATTTAAGGACTCTGCTGCATTATTTAAGGACTTTGCTGCATTATTTAAGGACTCTGCTGCATTATTTAAGGACTTTGCTGCATTATTTAAGGACTCTGCTGCATTATTTAAGGACTTTGCTGCATTATTTAAGGACTCTGATATGGTACTTAAGAACTCTGCTGCATTATTTAAGTACTTTGTTGCATTATTTAAGGACTTTGTTGCATTATTTAAGGACTCTTCTGCATTATTTAAGGACTTTGTTGCATTATTTAAGGACTTTGCTGCATTATTTAAGGACTTTGCTGCATTATTTAAGGACTCTGCTGCATTATTTAAGGAACTTGCTTCATTATTTAAGGACTCTGCTGCATTATTTAATGACTTTGCTGCATTATTTAAGGACTCTGCTGCATTATTTAAGGACTTTGCTGCATTATTTAAGGACTCTGCTGCATTATTTAAGGAATTTGCTGCATTATTTAAGGACTCTGCTGCATTATTTAATGACTTTGCTGCATTATTTAAGGACTCTGCTGCATTATTTAAGGACTTTGCTGCGGTATTTAATGACTCTGCAGCATTATTTAATGACTTTGCTGCATTATTTAAGGACTCTGCTGCATTATTTAAGGACTTTGCTGCATTATTTAAGGACTCTGATACGGTACTTAAGAACTCTGCTGCATTATTTAAGTACTTTGTTGCATTATTTAAGGACTCTGCTGCATTATTTAAGGACTTTGTTGCATTATTTAAGGACTCTTCTGCATTATTTAAGGACTTTGTTGCATTATTTAAGGACTCTGCTGCATTATTTAAGGATCCTGCTGCGGTATTTCAGTACTCTGCTGCATTATTTAAGGACTTTGCTGCATTATTTAGGGACTTTATTGCATTATTTAAAGACTTTGCTGCATTATGTAAGGAATTTGCTGCATTATTTAAGGACTTGGCTGGATTATTTAAGGACTGTGCTGCATTATTTAATGACTTTGCTGCATTATTTAAGGACTCTGCTGCATTATTTAAGGACTTTGTTGCATTATTTAAGGACTCTCCTGCATTATTTAAGGACTTTGTTGCATTATTTAAGGACTCTGCTGCATTATTTAAGGACCCTGCTGCGGTATTTCAGAACTCTGCTGAATTATTTAAGGACTTTTCTGCATTATTTATGGACTTTATTGCATTATTTAAGGACTCTGCTGCATTATTTAAGGAATTTGCTGCATTGTTTAAGGACTCTGCTGCATTATTTAATGACTTTGCTGCATTATTTAAGGACTCTGCTGCATTATTTAAGGACTTTGCTGCGGTATTTAAGGACTCTGCAGCATTATTTAATGACTTTGCTGCATTATTTAAGGACTTTGCTGCGGTATTTAAGGACTTTATTGCATTATTTAAGGACTGTTCTGCATTATTTAAGGACTTTGTTGCATTATTTAAGGACTCTGCTACGTTACTTAAGGACTCTGCTGCATTATTTAAGTACTTTGTTGCATTATTTAAGGACTCTGCTGCATTATTTAAGGACTTTGCTGCATTATTTAAGGACTCTGCTGCATTATTTAAGGACTTTGCTGCATTATTTAAGGACTCTGCTGCATTATTTAAGGACTTTGTTGC
The DNA here is from genome assembly GCF_046119375.1 of Phyllobates terribilis. NCBI lineage: Eukaryota > Metazoa > Chordata > Amphibia > Anura > Dendrobatidae > Phyllobates > Phyllobates terribilis. The sequence continues at coordinate 828,483 of NW_027363436.1, forward strand.
ATTATTTAAGGACTCTGTTGCATTATTTAAGGACCCTGCTGCGGTATTTCAGTACTCTGCTGCATTATTTAAGGACTTTGCTGCATTATTTATGGACTTTATTGCATTATTTAAAGACTTTGCTGCATTATTTAAGGAATTTGCTGCATTATTTAAGGACTTGGCTGGATTATTTAAGGACTGTGCTGCATTATTTAAGGACTTTGCTGCATTATTTAAGGACTCTGCTGCATTATTTAAGGACTTTTTGCATTATTTAAGGACTCTGCTGCATTATTTAAGGAATTTGCTTCATTATTTAAGGACTCTTCTGCATTATTTAAGGAGTTTGTTGCATTATTTAAGGACTTTGCTGCATTATTTAAGGACTCTGCTGCATTATTTAAGGACTTTGCTGCATTATTTAAGGACTCTGCTGCATTATTTAAGGACTTGGCTGGATTATTTAAGGACTTTGCTGCATTATTTAAGGACTTTATTGCATTATTTAAGGACTCTTCTGCATTATTTAAGGACTTTGCTGCATTATTTAAGGACTCTGCTGCATTATTTAAGGACTTTGTTACATTATTTAAGGACTCTGCTGCATTATTTAAGGACTTTGCTGCATTATTTAAGGACTGTGTTGCATTATTTAAGGACTCTGCTGCATTATTTAAGGACTTTGTTAGATTAATTAAGGACTCTGCTGCATTATTTAAGGACTCTGCTGCATTATTTAAGGACCCTGCTGCGGTATTTCAGTACTCTGCTGCATTATTTAAGGACTTTGCTGCATTATTTATGGACTTTATTGCATTATTTAAAGACTTTGCTGCATTATTTAAGGACTCTGCTGCATTATTTAAGGACTTTGTTGCATTATTTAAGGACTCTGCTGCATTGTTTAAGGACTTTGCTGCATTATTTAAGGACTTTGTTGCATTATTTAAGGACTCTGCTGCATTATTTAAGGACTTTGTTGCATTATTTAAGGACTCTGCTGCATTATTTAAGGACCCTGCTGCGGTATTTCAGTAATCTACTGCATTATTTAAGGACTTTGTTGCATTATTTAAGGACTCTGCTGCATTATTTAAGGAATTTGCTTCATTATTTAAGGACTCTGCTGCATTATTTAAGGACTTTGTTGCGTTATTTAAGGACTCTGCTGCATTATTTAAGGACATTGTTGCATTATTTAAGGACTCTGCTGCATTATATAAGGACTTTGCTGCATTATTTAAGGACTTTATTGCATTATTTAAGGACTGTTCTGCATTATTTAAGGACTTTGTTGCATTATTTAAGGACTCTGCTGCATTATTTAAGGAATTTGATGCATTATTTAAGGACTCTGCTGCATTATTTAATGACTTGCTGCATTATTTAAGGACTCTGCTACGGTACTTAAGGACTCTGCTGCATTATTTAAGTACTTTGTTGCATTATTTAAGGACTCTGCTGCATTATTTAAGGACTTTGCTGCATTATTTAAGGACTCTGCTGCATTATTTAAGGACTTTGCTGCATTATTTAAGGACTCTGCTGCATTATTTAAGGACTTTGCTGCATTATTTAAGGACTTTCTTGCATTATTTAAGGACTCTGCTGCATTATTTAAGGAATTTGCTGCATTATTTAAGGACTCTGCTGCATTATTTAAGGACTTTGTTGCATTATTTAAGGACTCTGCTGCATTATTTAAGGACTTTGTTGCATTATTTAAGGACTCTGCTGCATTATTTAAGGACCCTGCTACGGTATTTCAGTAATCTACTGCATTATTTAAGGACTTTGTTGCATTATTTAAGGACTCTGCTGCATTATTTAAGGAACCTGCTGCGGTTTTTCATTACTCTGCTGCATTATTTAAGGACTCTGCTGCATTATTTATGGACTTTATTGTATTATTTAAAGACTTTGCTGAATTATTTAAGGAATTTGCTGCATTATTTAAGGACTTGGCTGGATAATTTAAGGACTCTGCTGCATTATTTAAGGACTTTGCTGCATTATTTAAGGACTCTGCTGCATTATTTAAGGACTTTGTTGCATTATTTAAGGACTCTGCTGCATTATTTAAGGAATTTGCTGCATTATTTAGGTACTCTGCTGCATTATTTAAGGACTTTGCTGCGGTATTTAAGGACTTTATTGCATTATTTAAGGACTGTTCTGCATTATTTAAGGACTTTGTTGCATTATTTAAGGACTCTGCTACGGTACTTAAGGACTCTGCTGCATTATTTAAGTACTTTGTTGCATTATTTAAGGACTCTGCTGCATTATTTAAGGACTTTGCTGCATTATTTAAGGACTCTGCTGCATTATTTAAGGACTCTGCTGCATTATTTAAGGACTTTGTTGCATTATTTAAGGACTCTGCTGCATTATTTAAGTACTTTGTTGCATTATTTAAGGACTCTGCTGCATTATTTAAGGACTTTGCTGCATTATTTAAGGACTCTGCTGCATTATTTAAGGACTTTGCTGCATTATTTAAGGACTCTGCTGCATTATTTAAGGACTTTGCTGCATTATTTAAGGACTCTGCTGCATTATTTAAGGACTTTGTTGCATTATTTAAGGACTCTGCTGCATTATTTAAGGACCCTGCTGCGGTATTTCAGTACTCTGCTGCATTATTTAAGGACTTTGCTGCATTATTTATGGACTTTATTGCATTATTTAAAGACTTTGCTGCATTATTTAAGGAATTTGCTGCATTATTTAAGGACTTGGCTGGATTATTTAAGGACTGTGCTGCATTATTTAAGGACTTTGCTGCATTATTTAAGGACTCTGCTGCATTATTTAAGGACTTTGTTGCATTATTTAAGGACTCTGCTGCATTATTTAAGGACTTTGTTGCATTATTTAAGGACTCTGCTGCATTATTTAAGGACCCTGCTGCGGTATTTCAGTACTCTGCTGAATTATTTAAGGACTTTGCTGCATTATTTAAGGACTCTGCAGCATTATTTAATGACTTTGCTGCATTATTTAAGGACTTTGCTGCGGTATTTAAGGACTTTATTGCATTATTTAAGGACTGTTCTGCATTATTTAAGGACTTTGTTGCATTATTTAAGGACTCTGCTACAGTACTTAAGGACTCTGCTGCATTATTTAAGTACTTTGTTGCATTATTTAAGGACTCTGCTGCATTATTTAAGGACTTTGCTGCATTATTTAAGGACTCTGCTGCATTATTTAAGGACTTTGCTGCATTATTTAAGGACTCTGCTGCATTATTTAAGGACTTTGCTGCATTATTTAAGGACTCTGATATGGTACTTAAGAACTCTGCTGCATTATTTAAGTACTTTGTTGCATTATTTAAGGACTCTGCTGCATTATTTAAGGACTTTGTTGCATTATTTAAGGACTCTTCTGCATTATTTAAGGACTTTGTTGCATTATTTAAGGACTTTGCTGCATTATTTAAGGACTTTGCTGCATTATTTAAGGACTCTGCTGCATTATTTAAGGAACTTGCTTCATTATTTAAGGACTCTGCTGCATTATTTAATGACTTTGCTGCATTATTTAAGGACTCTGCTGCATTATTTAAGGACTTTGCTGCATTATTTAAGGACTCTGCTGCATTATTTAAGGAATTTGCTGCATTATTTAAGGACTCTGCTGCATTATTTAATGACTTTGCTGCATTATTTAAGGACTCTGCTGCATTATTTAAGGACTTTGCTGCGGTATTTAATGACTCTGCAGCATTATTTAATGACTTTGCTGCATTATTTAAGGACTCTGCTGCATTATTTAAGGACTTTGCTGCATTATTTAAGGACTCTGATACGGTACTTAAGAACTCTGCTGCATTATTTAAGTACTTTGTTGCATTATTTAAGGACTCTGCTGCATTATTTAAGGACTTTGTTGCATTATTTAAGGACTCTTCTGCATTATTTAAGGACTTTGTTGCATTATTTAAGGACTTTGCTGCATTATTTAAGGACTTTGCTGCATTATTTAAGGACTCTGCTGCATTATTTAAAGACTTGGCTGGATTATTTAAGGACTCTGCTGCATTATTTAAGGAATTTGCTTCATTATTTAAGGACTCTGCTGCATTATTTAAGGACTTTGTTGCGTTATTTAAGGACTCTGCTGCATTATTTAAGGACTTTGTTGCATTATTTAAGGACTCTGCTGCATTATATAAGGACTTTGCTGCATTATTTAAGGACCCTGCTACGGTATTTCAGTAATCTACTGCATTATTTAAGGACTTTGTTGCATTATTTAAGGACTCTGCTGCATTATTTAAGGACCCTGCTGCGGTATTTCAGTACTCTGCTGCATTATTTAAGGACTCTGCTGCATTATTTATGGACTTTATTGTATTATTTAAAGACTTTGCTGAATTATTTAAGGAATTTGCTGCATTATTTAAGGACTTGGCTGGATTATTTAAGGACTCTGCTGCATTATTTAAGGACTTTGCTGCATTATTTAAGGACTCTGCTGCATTATTTAAGGACTTTGTTGCATTATTTAAGGACTCTGCTGCATTATTTAATTACTTTGTTGCATTATTTAAGGACTCTGCTGCATTATTTAAGGACCCTGCTGCGGTATTTCAGTATACTCTGCTGAATTATTTAAGGACTTTGCTGCATTATTTATGGACTTTATTGCATTATTTAAGGACTCTGCTGCATTATTTAAGGAATTTGCTGCATTATTTAGGTACTCTGCTGCATTATTTAAGGACTTTGCTGCGGTATTTAAGGACTTTATTGCATTATTTAAGGACTGTTCTGCATTATTTAAGGACTTTGTTGCATTATTTAAGGACTCTGCTACGGTACTTAAGGACTCTGCTGCATTATTTAAGTACTTTGTTGCATTATTTAAGGACTCTGCTGCATTATTTAAGGACTTTGCTGCATTATTTAAGGACTCTGCTGCATTATTTAAGGACTCTGCTGCATTATTTAAGGACTTTGTTGCATTATTTAAGGACTCTGCTGCATTATTTAAGTACTTTGTTGCATTATTTAAGGACTCTGCTGCATTATTTAAGGACTTTGCTGCATTATTTAAGGACTCTGCTGCATTATTTAAGGACTTTGCTGCATTATTTAAGGACTCTGCTGCATTATTTAAGGACTTTGCTGCATTATTTAAGGACTCTGCTGCATTATTTAAGGACTTTGTTGCATTATTTAAGGACTCTGCTGCATTATTTAAGGACCCTGCTGCGGTATTTCAGTACTCTGCTGCATTATTTAAGGACTTTGCTGCATTATTTATGGACTTTATTGCATTATTTAAAGACTTTGCTGCATTATTTAAGGAATTTGCTGCATTATTTAAGGACTTGGCTGGATTATTTAAGGACTGTGCTGCATTATTTAAGGACTTTGCTGCATTATTTAAGGACTCTGCTGCATTATTTAAGGACTTTGTTGCATTATTTAAGGACTCTGCTGCATTATTTAAGGACTTTGTTGCATTATTTAAGGACTCTGCTGCATTATTTAAGGACCCTGCTGCGGTATTTCAGTACTCTGCTGAATTATTTAAGGACTTTGCTGCATTATTTAAGGACTCTGCAGCATTATTTAATGACTTTGCTGCATTATTTAAGGACTTTGCTGCGGTATTTAAGGACTTTATTGCATTATTTAAGGACTGTTCTGCATTATTTAAGGACTTTGTTGCATTATTTAAGGACTCTGCTACAGTACTTAAGGACTCTGCTGCATTATTTAAGTACTTTGTTGCATTATTTAAGGACTCTGCTGCATTATTTAAGGACTTTGCTGCATTATTTAAGGACTCTGCTGCATTATTTAAGGACTTTGCTGCATTATTTAAGGACTCTGCTGCATTATTTAAGGACTTTGCTGCATTATTTAAGGACTCTGATATGGTACTTAAGAACTCTGCTGCATTATTTAAGTACTTTGTTGCATTATTTAAGGACTCTGCTGCATTATTTAAGGACTTTGTTGCATTATTTAAGGACTCTTCTGCATTACTTAAGGACTTTGTTGCATTATTTAAGGACTTTGCTGCATTATTTAAGGACTTTGCTGCATTATTTAAGGACTCTGCTGCATTATTTATGGACTTTATTGTATTATTTAAAGACTTTGCTGAATTATTTAAGGAATTTGCTGCATTATTTAAGGACTTGGCTGGATTATTTAAGGACTCTGCTGCATTATTTAAGGACTTTGCTGCATTATTTAAGGACTCTGCTGCATTATTTAAGGACTTTGTTGCATTATTTAAGGACTCTGCTGCATTATTTAATTACTTTGTTGCATTATTTAAGGACTCTGCTGCATTATTTAAGGACCCTGCTGCGGTATTTCAGTATACTCTGCTGAATTATTTAAGGACTTTGCTGCATTATTTATGGACTTTATTGCATTATTTAAGGACTCTGCTGCATTATTTAAGGAATTTGCTGCATTATTTAGGTACTCTGCTGCATTATTTAAGGACTTTGCTGCGGTATTTAAGGACTTTATTGCATTATTTAAGGACTGTTCTGCATTATTTAAGGACTTTGTTGCATTATTTAAGGACTCTGCTACGGTACTTAAGGACTCTGCTGCATTATTTAAGTACTTTGTTGCATTATTTAAGGACTCTGCT